>NC_053116.1:5785479-5897979 GCF_010015445.1 Perca fluviatilis
GAAGCAGCAGGGTTCAGCAGGACGCAGGATGACATTGCAGGGCACCGCAGAGCTTAGCAGGGAGTACAGCAGGACCAGCTGCAACCAGGATCTTGGTGCCAACGTTCTCCAAGGAAATATACTGGGGGAAAAAACATAAGGACTCCGGGGAGTAAACTCCCCAGAAGCTAGGATTAATAACAAGCATTTCTGGGACGGGATGCACACAAATGGTAATAGAAAGGGAGAGGAGAGAGCAGCTCAATGTGTCAAAGGAAGGAAGTCCCCCGGCAGTCTAAAACTATAACAGCGTAACTAAGAGAGACAGGTCATAAGGAGAGGTAGCTTGTTCGGGCTTGGAACTCTCCCCTGCCGGATCGGGCTGGCCTGCCTCCCTCTACTTTTGTTATATATTATTAATCTAACAATTATGAAGAGAAGCAGGTGGGTCAGTTAGGTGGACACTGCAATTCCTCACTCCCTATCTATAAGCTTTATCAAATAGGAGAGTTTTAAGTTCATTCTTGAATGTGGTGACAGGTACCACAAGTAACTCTGCATTCTGGGAGCGCAGTGCTCTAGTGGGACAATAAGGTATTACCATTAGTTGATACCTTAACTAACTGTTAATCACTGTTAACTAAGGTGTCTATTTTACCATTAATTAATGCAGTAATAAGCCTTGACTAACTGTTAATAACAATTAATTAAAGTGTCTATATCATTAGTAAATGCAATATTAAGCCTTGACTAACTGTTAATAACTGTTAACTAAGGTGTCTGTAGTACTTTTAGTTAATGCAGTAACAAGCATTGACTACCGGTAAATAACAGTTAACTAAGGTGTATATTTTAACATAAGGGAATGTACTATAAAACCTAAACTGGAAATAACAGCTAACTAAAGTGTCTAAGTAAACCCTAAGTTGATTATATTAGGTATTTTCTAATATTACTAGGTGGTTGATTAGGATGTTTGATAGCACGTATGTCTTAAGGTTCACAGCCAAGCCATGTCATTATGAAAAAACTGTTTTTATTGTTTATTTACGGGTTATGGTTGTCAGCACAATGTTTATTAGTTTGTAAATGTGTAGTGCACAAAATGATCTTACAGCTCTTTACAAATTCTCCCTCCTCTTCCCCCTTCCCTCAGATCAAGCAGGCCTGCATGTCTACAGTGGGCAGTGAAACAGTAAATGACAGGATGAGGAAGATCAGGACATACTCTTTGAAGCCAGAGTCAGTTTATCTGTTGGTACCCAGACAGACCTAGTTGAGGAGAACATTCATGAGGGCAGAAAAAGGCAGTTCAGGAGCATAGCTACACTAAATGATGACCTGGTCAATATTACAACACTCAATGACCATCTCTATTGCCCTGCTGTGGAAAACTTTGGCCACCCTGACAACAAATCTGTCCCCAGAACCTCAACACCACAGCACACTCAAGAAGTGTCATTTGAGCAAAGCTGGAGTGAAGTAGAAGAGGATGAGGTGTCCTTTGAGGAGCACAATGAGGACTTTTGATTCACAAGTGATGAAACTGCCACTTGCAGTGATGTAGAGGAGGAAGAGGAGGAAGACACAGATCACAGAAAAAGCATTGTCTCTAACAAGCAGTTGTTAATGTTGTTTTCCATGTGTCACTGGGAGGGTTGTGGCTGTAGGATACTCGTAGGGTACAGATTTGATCATCGGCAAATTATCAAAGATGTTTTATCAATATTAATAAAGTTATGAATATGGTTATTAATAACTTTATCAAATCGACAAACAACCAAACGGGGCACCCCCCTTCAAGTCAGGGACCAATAATCAAACTGGAACAGTCTCATTTCTGTAGTGATCCTTTAAAAGGAAACAAAGGAAGGTGTGAATTCGAGCACGGACCTGTATTCACCAGCAATTATCACAATAAGTACACAAATAATCACAAGCAACTGCTAATTAAGTATAATCGAATTTATTAACGTCACAATTATCAGTAGCCAATCAATAATCCTTCAATAATAAAACGTATATACCTTTTTCAATGTCACAACCAAAACAAAGCAAAAAACAAAGCAGCATGTGTCGTGGACACGTCTGTGTCTGTGTGTGTGTGTGTGTGTGTGTGTGTGTGTGTGTGTGTGTGTGTGTGTGAGAGTGAGTGAAAGAGGAGGGGCGGTGTCGAAGTGTAGTCTAACACAAAAACAACTACCAAAATGGCTACTCCTGTGAGCTGCACATAACTATTTAGCCTCAAGAGGGCGGTAGTGGTGCTGGGTGCACGAGGTGGGGCTGAAGAGGCCGAGGGGGGGTTGCTGGGCAACACGCACACTTAGCCTAGCCCGTATGCTAGGTCATGTGTTAGCTCTGTACAAACGTAAGCCGACCCCACGTGGTTTAGCTAGCAGCGCTAGCTCGGGAGCTACGTGGCTAGCTTGTGTCCGTGTGTGTCCGTGTGTGTGTGTGTGTGTGTGTGTGTGTGTATAATAAGTAAAAGAAGAAAGTGTAAAGAAAGAGGCACTCTGATCTTAGTTATCGATAATGACCAGCCCCCGTCAGCCACTCAGGTCTGGACCACACGTGTAGTTGGGACAGACTCTGAGACTTTTGACTTACTGAGGGAAACTTTGGTCATTATAACCACTCCAGTGGCCAACAGCTGATTTCCGCGATTATCTCGCAGACAGTAACTAAACTCCGTGAATGGAGTGATTTAGCAGGTAGCAATTACGGTTTTACCCAGCTACTTAACACAACATATCAACAGTATTGTGATCAATGATACATTCACAGAAACAGATTAATAATTAAAATCACAATCACATTAATGGCAACAAGTGGTAGTGAACCCTTTGCTCATTAATAAAACATACTATTTATCTCTGCCCAGACGTAAGCCTTCTTACTGTATGTTCAGACCGTTTCTTCCTGTCCATAGATTTCCACAGAAATGAAACAGAACGGGTCCCTGGCGCTCGTCAGCGGCCACGGAGAAACTTCCCCTCCAAAAAGGCAGAAAGGGGGAAAGTTTGGTCGACTTTGAGAAGAAAAACGTTGTTTCCTTCTCACTGCAATTATGAAAAACACTGGTGCGTTTTTCATAGGATCCTCCGAAATTAAATCCACTTTCTCCAGAAAATAGAAGTTGAGCACAAGCGCTTGCGCGCCTCCTGTCAGCAACTTGAGTTGCAAGCGAAGACCAAGGATTTTTTGGTGATCAGGCTTATTTATAGGTCAAGACTTCATGCTGTGTTTATGGTCCCGCTGACCCAATAGGAAGACTCAAAACTCGAGTGTCGAGACTACAATCTTGTAGTTCTTTGACTTCCTGCCAGTTGTAAGGCTTGAATCAGGGGAGTCATGGAGTGCAACATCATTGTTCCGGCTGCTGTGTTTGGGACAGGGAATGAGTATGCAAGGTATGTGAAACCATTGGTTTGGAGACCATGTCAGAGAGGCAGTGGTATAACATCCAGAAAGCCTACTTCATACTACGTCAACTATGCCTGGGCTATCAACAATGAGCGTGTCATGAGTGCCCGTGAGTGAGAGGATGCGTGGTATGACAGCCCTGGCTATAATGCAACCTTCGGCACCTACTCACTGCTCGACACAGAATCAAACGATCAAATGATCGTGGCTCAGTGAAAAATAGCTACTAGCTCAAGATAGAGGATATGGAGAGATGCCTGGCCAAGCTTGCGGACCACGGAGTCTCCATCTCTGTGTTGGCCACCGACTGCCACCCATCTGTGCAGAAGGTGCTAAGACAGAAACACCAGGAAATCAAACACGAGTATGATCTGTGGCACATTGTCAAGAATGTAAAAAAGAAAATTTTAAAATGCAAAAATCCTGACCTGAGTGAATGGATCCGGATGATAACTAACCACTTGTGGTATTCTGTCTCCTTCTGTGGGGGAGATAGAGTAAGACTCAGGGAAACGTGGATACCTCTGCTACACCACATAACAAATGTTCATGAGTGGGTGACCGGGGAGACAATAACAAAATGTGATCACCATCCCTACACCCCAGATGAGGAGAGCAGGCGCCCGTGAGTCCGTCCTAACTCTGGAGCCTTTAATAGCCTCCAAAAGGTTGTCCTGAACAGGCAGCTCCTCCAAAATCTTGACAGGGTGACAGAGGGCATCCACACAGAGGGCTAGATTTATCAAGCCGTTTGCGCCTGTTTCCAGGCGCTAATTGGTCGCAAAGACGGACGTAACCGATGCGGGCTATTTACAAACAGGGCGCACTTGGGTAAAATCGCAGATTGTCTGCCGCATGAGCGAGAAGAGACAACTTGCGCTTTCAATATGCGTTCGTGGGGAAAGTGGGAGTTCCACCCGAAAAGGTGGGAGGATAAGCGCAAAGTGCACCTAATTATATATCCCGGGTTATTTACAAAGACTGTCGGTAGGAGCGCCTCTATTCTGCGGGGGAAATTCTCCGCCTCTTAAAAGCAGGTCTAAACCAGCCGCAGTCGAAGTTTCCCGTAGACCTTTATGCCGCTGGTCAAATGGCAACAGTAATCTGAGCAAGACGGAGACATAGGCGAGGCTGAAAAATATTTTAACACAAGAATCACACTTTGTCAGTGAACACAACATCATTTAGCGCATTACAGATCAAGCAGCCATGCAATATTAGAGTTACTGGAAGAAATCAAAGATGAAATTGAATCTCCGACTCAGCGTTCACATCCCATTCCAGCAGTTGTTAAACTCCTCGCTACATTACAAATATATCGGCATCAGGATCATTTCAAACAGTCATAGCATCAGCAGTGGGAATATCTCAGTCTGCACTCAGCCGTATCATAGCACCAGTACCGCTTTGTTACAGCGCAATTTACGGTATAGTGGGCGGAGAAAGACGCTGATTGCCTGATGGGTGTCAGGGTTGATAAATACTACGCAAAATGTGGAAGCATAGCGTGCGCTATTACCGAACTCGCAAAAACAGACGCAGCGCAAACTGCGCCAGTGTTAGTAAATCAGGCCCAGAGTGTTCATGCTCTTTATAATAAGTATGCAACAAAGAGAAAGGCCTTCAGCTATGAAAGCTTTGAAGCGCGTCTTCGCCTGGCTGCACTGGACAACAACATAGAGAGAGAGAGGGCCAAAACTAAGGCAGGTGGACACAGATTCAGCAACAATTTTCAAAGTCTTCCGGTCAGTACGTGGTGGCACAAATAAAACAGCAGAAAGCCTACAGTTTCCTAAAGGATGTTGTCAATGGAGCCATCTTAAGACGGAGGGAGTCTAGCACTACACAGGCTACCTTACAGGAACAGAAACAGGACGCTCACCCTACCTTGGGCCAACACAGAGGGCTTACCAAACCGGACAAAGAACATTCTGTGGCAAAACACCTTAGCCGGTTCACCTAGTAGGAAAAATAAAACGGTCAAATCAAAATCCAATCAAAATCACATTTAACCTATACTGTATAATCCCTACAACATAAATTTTTTTATCTATACTAATCTTATTCCTACATACGATATTTCTGTTCATCCATAATAGGCCTACTGCATGACCATATTCCTTTAGGCAATATCAGTTCAAATGTTTTTTTTTCTATATATTTAGTAAAGTTACCTTTCAATTATTTGATGTTATCCAATAAAATGGTGACTAAATGCCAACTTTTTTAACACCAAAAAACCCTTGCGTTACTGTGTTGCTGATATGGTATGCCTCCTCTTTCAATAATTGAATGGGTCTATCATCAAATAAAATGGTGGCTATGTCTTACAGTAAACTTAACGTTACTCTTGACATTATTGATAGGTTATGACTCCTGAACCTGCAGAAAGTAGACTACCTTTATGCAGAAAATAATGACATCAAACAATCACATAATCATGAAATCTAAAAACATAAAATCGACCTTCTGATTGCATTATAGTGTGGCCCTTTCGCACATCATGCTAATCTAGTTAAATGTTTATAACAATGGTGGTACTTGGAAAGCCAAACATTTTCTGAGGTGGTACTGAACCACTGCACTAGACTAAATAGCTTCAAGAATGTAGGCTACTCCTTTATCAAACATATTGCTATATGATCACCAAATATTGACCAAATTAATCATCTTTATTTCTTTCTCTCTACCCCCTGCCTTGTCAACAACATTATTCTAGTCGTGATTTCTAGTGTTTAATCCTAGGTATGTCAAGTATTATAGAGCATATCGGAGCATGGTGACATTACTAGAACCAGATGTGTTGAAAACACATGACGCATCTGACATATTGTGTCAAATAAGTTTTATTTACAAGTCCAAAGCATACTTGAAGCCTTGATATTTGGCTGAGGGGAAAAGATCCCTGATATAGTTGACCCAAAGAACTGCCGTTAAGCTGTCAACCTAAACAGTCTGAGAAAAAACATATAACAAGTTAGCCTAGCCTAACCTAGCCTAGCCCAGTCACCAATTCGTAAAATAAAGTGTTACAAACCTGCTACTTATGGGGCGCTCCAGCGTCTCAGCTCGGACATCCCTTAGAGAAAGCATAGCCACCTCCAACACCTCTGTCTCACAGCACAGCATCCAAAATGACCTATGCATGGTTAAAATTAAAATTACTCATTTTCATGTGTATATAATATGCTGCAGCTTTTGCCTATAGACCTTCTCAGGTTCTACCAGGCCAGTGACGTCATCGAAATTGGCAACGTTCTAATACTAAGAAACGCAATTTTTGTGTTGCTTAAAAAAAGCTATGTATTGATTTTTTTAAATAAATTTTTTTAGTGTAATTTGTTAATTGTCATAACCAACACGTTATCAACGTTGATTCTTTCAGTTCAGTTCATCTTTAAGGTCTGGATAGGCAACTAACCCTGCTGGTTACAGTTAGGAAAAGATTTCCTTCACGGTAAAAAGAAACCAGTGTTGGTTACATAAAAACCATCCACAACATCTTCCTACCAGGAAATAGTGCTTTGTCTCCCTTTTTCCTTTTCCTCTTGCCTCTGTATTTTTTAACAGTTTTTTTAAGTCGAGTCCAATTTCACAATAAGCCCAAATGTTTTACATTTTCAACTTGTATAATCATCTTTGTTCAATTTGGATCCCTTAGAGCGGGGGTCTTCAACATTTTTTAAGCCAAGGACCCCTTAACTGAGAGAGACTGAACAGGGACCCCCTACTACATATAAATGAAGTTGCATACTAAACTGGGCCTACAATAACGTGTGGGTGTCCTAAAGCCTTTATACATACCTTTATAGTGCATAGAATACTAAGCTATTAAAATAATGGTTGGCATGATTTTATCAATCATGTTTTAATTAGTGCTATCAGTTAACAGCATTAACGCAAACCCATTTCAACAGCGTAAATTTTGTTATCGCAAGATTAACGTTTTTTTTGGCCTAGCAAACTTTGTAGTTCTTTTCACTGCTGTTGCAACAACTAGTAACGTTAGAAAAACTACAAAACCACACCGCCCCCTCATCAAAGCCAGGCAACAATGGATGACTTCAGACAGAAGCACATGGATACCACAGCTAAGAACAAACTTACTGCAGCCATAGCTAAATGGGTCCAAGTGAGAATGTCAGTGTGAAATTGAACACTACAGTATATGCCAATGTTGTTTTCAATAAAAAAAAAAGCTTTGCACAAAGCAAGCCGATCCACTTTTCCATGTTAATAAGAGCATTAAAATGAGAAAAAATAATGGGACAAAAAGAAATCAAGGGACATTTATTATAGATAAAAATATGCGATTAATTGTGAGTTAACTATGACATTAATGCGATTAATCACGATTATTTTAATCGTTTTACAGCATTAATTTTAATGTTAAACATGCATGTGGCACAATGAATCCTTAGGATTAACTGTATCTGTGGATGGCTGCCTTATTGACTATGTAGGCCAGTAAGCCTATCATCATTGTTTTCCTTCACAAATAGGCTGATTTATATTTGCTAATAAATATTGGATTAATGTTTAGACATTTTAGTTTTGAAAAAAAAATTATTTGGATTATAGATGTGATGACGCAGTGGATATGAGACATGCCTTTGGTGTGGGAGATCTGGGTTTGATACATCAACCAATGTGTCCCTGAGCAAGACACTTAACCCATAGTTGCTCTTGACTGTAATGAATGTTTGATGGCCCCCCCCCTGCAGTAACTCGGAGGTACCCCAAGGGGCCCTGGACCCCTGTCGAAAATCTAGAGGAGCATCTCGCTGCAGCCCGCGGGACATCAGCAACAACAAGGCTTTCACCGGAGCAGTCTTACATTAATTTCCGAACCACTCTTTTCGTTTCAAAATCGGAAATCAAATGAACAAAAAAGTACATGGGCCCAATTACAGTAACTACATGAAAACTTCACTGTTGTTGCATGAAATGTCGTTTGTGTTTAGCCTAAATCATCAGTTTCTATCAGCTTCGCTACCAGGCTGTCTTGGTCCGTTTGAGCGTATGGGGAGTGACGTAAGCAAAAAAAATGGCTGACTTGGATGTGGACGGGGCTTGATGTCAAGGCTTTCAATCCGACTGCCTTTCATTGATTAAACCATCCAGTCACGTCGGAGAGTAGAAGGAGTGTAACTCATGTGTGTGCTATAATGGAGTATGATTTAAGATGCAAAGCAGGCTGTGCCATCCCGTGCGCTGCTGATTGGATGGACCAGGAAAGTCCCGCCCAGTTCTTGGAGGAGCCGGCCAATCGAGAGGAGTCAATCAAGTCTGCCTCCAGCTTAAGGAGCCCAATTCTTTGCAGCTGAGGGCAGCTGCCAGACCAGACCTTGTGGAGAAATTGTTTGAGAGTGTGAGGATGTGGGCCTAGGAGTAAGATCTAAAAACTGATATCCTTCCTCCACACATTCTCACACCCAACTCGTAAAATAAGGACGTTCGGTCAGGAGCCTTTCTCGTTCTTATTTGACGTTAAAAGTCTCCTTTAGTGTCTCATGTAAACGTGCTTGGTCGCCACTATTGCCGTCCCTTTTTCGTCCCTTTTGACGCGCTTGGTCGGGACGGGTGAACGGAATCGCGGAGGTTGGGTTTAGGAGAAAAACAACGGGGAAAGGATGCCTCAAAAGCCGGGAAACACACGCCGGAGACGGGGAAACAAAACGCCACACGCAGGGCGCAAACCCAAGTCTCCTGAGTGAAAGTCCAGTGTTTTACCCATCCACCACCCCAACCACCGTCCTTACGCAGCAATTTCCCCTTACATACCACTCGCTAAATCTCATCCAACTGCGGCTCTCCCCAGTACGTTACACAAATACGCCGAAGGGTGCCTTTTTCGTCGCATCAGACGCTGAAGGACACTGCCCAAACGTACTTATTTTACAAGTTCGGAATGAGAACAGGTTGCCTTCCTGCACTTCGTTGATTCATTTTGCATTAGTCACACTAGGTTCAGGGGTGCTGTGAGTTCTGTATTTTGTGTATCAAGTACTTAAGTTAGAGAGGTGTTTGGTTTATTTCTTTGTTTTCATTTAGATTTAGGATTAGTTTTCCTTTTGAGGATTTTCTTTTGTTGTATTTAGTTTTTGTTTGCCACAGCACCCATCGGCCCATGTATCCTTCTTCTTGAGCACTGTTTGTCATCATTTGCCTGATCCCAGAATAAATATCCTTTTAATACCAATTACACACAGGTTTTATGTCTATGTCCTGATACCCCTAGCCACAAGACGTAACAAGGAGAAAAGATCAGAGGAGAGAGAGAAACGCACCATCATCATTTTGCCTCCTGTGCTTTGCCTCTCCCCTCTTCTGTCTGGCTGTGGGAGACCAATAAAACGCTACAGAGTACCTGTCTGAGCGATGCCGGGATCAAACTAATGATATCAGGTAAATTACTTTGACTGAGGACTCTTCATCATCTGGAGCCAAAATGGCAGCTATCTGTCCACCTGGAGGGGTTGCCTCTTTCCAATCACTTTCAAAGAATATAAATCTATTTTTAAATGGCACTCACCTATTGTCCTTACCTTTCCAAACCTGTTGTTTTAATGGCCTAATTATTTCCTTAAAAGCAGTACACATGTCAGTGTACAAATTGATTTGGCACTGGCAACTTTAGGACGGCCTTGAAATCACATTAAAAATGACATACTCACCAGGGGACTATGGTCCAATACAAACACTGAGTAAGTGCATTGAACAAATCAACAATTGGATGTGTCAGAAAATTCTTCAATTAAACAAAGTTGACGTAGTTGTTTTTGGATCCAAAGGAATGATTAAAAGTCAGCACTCAGCTTTAAATTGGCAATGTTAAAAACAACAGAGAAAGCAAGAAATCTTGCTCTTTAATGTTTTATATAAAGCACTTTGAATTGCCTTGTTTCTGAAATGTGCTATACAAATAAAACTGCCTTGTCTTGCCCATCCTTAAACAAGACACTGATGCTGTTGCTGCGCTGCTGTGACTGTCAATGAGGCGTGTTGACGTCTGTGGCCTGGAGAAACATTCGATTTATGAAGCTCAGTCTCCTGTTAAAATTGTCTCTGCCTCACTGGCTGTCTCCAGATTCCCAAATGTGATACCTTACCTCATTTTTCTTCTGCACAGCAGATGGATGGGTATCTCTTCGTAGATCTGGTGTGTGCGTCTGTAACCACCAGGCTCAATGTGAAAGCAAGAGAATGAGAGGCACTTTGAGGAGTTGAGCAATGAAAAGAAAGAAATCCCCCACACATAACATCTTCCCTTGTACCTTAATCATGAGGGGCTTCACTAGGCAGGACGAAGATGTCGAGGAGGAGCTGAAAAAGTTATTACTAAAGGGAAATAAGAATTGTTTACTGTGTCAGTCAAACAGTCAAAACAAATAGTATATTAATATATGTGGAGGTGGCTGATAGTGTTTTGGCCAATATATAAAACTGCTGGTGATGAAAGATGCAGTACAGTAAAATATTCTGTGACAAGCAAGTTGGTAGATCAACTTTTCTGTGAGTGTCTCAATTCACTTTATTCTCCAAGAATCTTCACCAACTGAAACTGAAAAGTCTTAAGATCTAATATTCTGAATAGTCCTCACAAAGTCAGAGGTCCAAGGGCACACCCATACTTTTTGTTTTTCTACATTCACAGGATCTTTTATTTACTCCCTTGAGCTTATCTTATTTGACTGGTACATGTGTAGGCCTACCCCTTATTCTAAATGAACACACACACACACACACACACACACACACACAAACCTCAGACTCTTGCAGACAATTGATTTTCACTCTTGTGCTCTTGCCTTGCCAGGCCTTCAGTCTGTCCTCGTGACTACATCAAAACCAAGACATCACCGTTTTGAATCCTGAATCTTTGTGTGAAATGAGATAGACGCTCTATCCCATTGTGTGTCTAAATGAAACCAGGCTCTATTAACCAGCTGCTTTAATCCTTATTGCAGAATGTGAGATACTACATTTTATTTATTTAGAATATACTAGTAGAAAATAGTATCAAAAACTTGCAGGCGAAGTATGTTATATCAGCAATGCAGGGAGTGGATAAATGAAAGTGTGCTGCATGAATATTGTGTATATTGCAAAACCAAACATAAAGCAACAAAGGTAAGGAAGGTGTGTACATAAGACTGACATGACACCTGTCATTAACATATAGGAGTCTTAATATATTGTTCATATATTCTTTATATATTGTTATACGTTTAATGCACAGTAAGCATTGTTGGAGATGTTTGTGTTATGACAACTTGACATTATGCAAAACAATATCCCTGTCGATGTCTTTGTTATGACAACTTGACATTAACCAAGACAACATAACCTATCAATGAATATGTAATGGCAGTCCTAAGTATCAAACTTTAAGAAACTATTTAGCTTTATGTATTTACATTACCATAAACTGGCATAAGTGGTTGGTCTTTACATTGAGACATGTACATGAGACCATTATAATTGTGTCATGACTATTTTTCCTTGACCTCAAGTAAAGTGGAACCATTTGTGCTTGTCACTAAAATGTCATAAAAGTTTTAAAGACCAGTTTGATAACAGTGAATACAGTACCAGGTGATTTAATGAATTTTTGACAGATTACGGTTAGCTTTAGGCTGTTTGTTGCTAAAGAAACTGCCTACTGTTTTTAGCTGCTGTTAGCTATAACTAGCTCAGTTAGCTGTACAGCTGTCCTATTAAGTTAGCTGACTCAGCCCCGTGGTGCCGGTAGTCAAACCCAGTAAGAATAACCATCTTGGTACTTTATTCTATGCGTTGTGATGGAAGCTGCCAAGCAAAGTACCATTTCACTCATTTATTTGTTTCTAAGTGGATAGGATACCTCAAACAGATTTTAATAAAATATGGTGGGCCAAGCACCAATGGTGTTATTTGTTGCAGATTCAGGATTTAACAATATGAATTGTCAATGAAAAACATGTCATGTATTAAAAGTATGTGTTCTCTTGCTTTCTTAGTTCCTTTGTTTGTTACCAGGGTGCATGGTTCTTTTCACAGGGAGATCCAATTACGTGTCAGTGAAAATAACAACCCTGATGCAATGGCATTGCCTGAGTATTGCAACACCTTCAAGAAACTCTATTTTCTATTCTAACAATATAGGCTAATGTTCTTTTCTCCCAGTGCAGATTCAAAGCATCAAAGTAAAAATACATTGTAAATGAATGACCCCAAATGACCGCAAAGAAATGCGTATAGAGCCCCAAACGAAACAGTACAAAAAAACTTTCATCTCCGTTAATGCTTTCGGATCAGTTGAAGTATCAAATTCAGTTTGTGGGTTAGGAAAAAAGGGGCACTTTTACACCTACCTCATTACTTTTCAGTTTGATTTGAAACAAAATTTTAAATGTTTCTCCACTCATTGAAACTGCAATAGAAGGCTACCCGCCAAAGTGACAACACGCCAATGTCAAGGCAAGGCAGCTTTATTTCTATAGAACATTTCAGCAACAAGGCAATAAAAAGTTATTTACATAAAACATTTGTTAAAGAGAATAAAAAAACTACTAAAATAGCATAAGAGATATGAAATAAATATGTATGGGTGGCTGTGGCTCAGTGGAAGAGTGGTTGCCTGCCAATCAGAAGGTTGGTGGTTCAATCCCTGGTGAAAGCGCTTTGAGTAGTTGTTAAGACTAGAAAAGAGCTATACAAATGTGATCTGGTAAAAAGGTGCAGTGTAAGAAATGAACGGTTACTTAAAGTTCCCATGACATGGTGCTCTTTGTATACTTTTATATAGACGTTATTGGTCCCCTAATACTGTATCGGAAGTCTCTTTCCCAAAATTCAGCCGGTGCAGAATTACAGCCACTAGAGCCAGTCCCACAATGAGCTTTCCTTAGGATGTGCCATTTCTGTGTCTGTAGCTATTGAGGAGGAGAGAGGGGGGACAAGGTGGAGGGTGGGGGTGTGGCCTTGACCAACTGCCATGATGTCTCTCTCTCATGGGTGGGCCAAATTCTCTAGGCGGGCAAAGCAGAGAAAGGGGAGGTAACCTTTATGACCTCATAAGGAGAAGATTCCAGATCGGCCCATCTGAGCTTTCATTTTCTCAAAGGCAGAGCAGGATACCCAGGGCTCTGTTTACACCTATCGCCATTTCTAGCCACTGGGGGACCATAGGCAGGCTGGGGGAACGCATATTAAAGTTAAAAAACCTTATAAAGTGAAATTTTCATGCCATGGGACCTTTAACAAACGTCACATTATGAGTCACGTGCATAATCTTCGGGAAGTAACGTGACAATTTCACAACATTAAAGATGTGTTTAAAATTACGACCTTTACGTTAAGCACCGCCACCAATGTTCTCTGGTTTAGATACAAGGTTGTATTTCCTGCCATCACAAGGGGCGCTATTTTATGAAACTCTCCTGTGGGTCATATTAGAGGGTCGGGAACACACGACCCACATCGTTGTATGGCTTGGAGGTCTTATTACAATCACACAAAAAAACACTTTTATTCTTGTGTTGGTTGTCTGTTTCACTTCCATTTAGTTTTTCTAACATGTTATTACGATGAACAAAAAGTCTTTGATGCCATGGGACCTTTAAAAAAGGCAGCGTCAAACAGAGAGGTCTTCAGGCTTACTTCAAAAGAACAGAGTTGCAACAGACCTTCAGTTTTCTGGGTTTGTTTCTAGATATGTGGAGCATAAAAACGGAATGCTGCTTTCTACATTTTTAGTTCTGAATCGGGGGACAGAAAGCAGGCCTGACCCAGACCAGCTGAGAGGTCTGGATGCATGCAAGTACAGCAGCACACATGTTTGATTACGACAGGAATTACAAGCATGTATAGTTCTTTAGTGCGCTCGCATCATTGCAATATAAAACCTGAACTAATACAGTCAGGTCCATAAATATTGGGACATCGACACAATTCTAATGTTTTTGGCTCTATACACCACCACAATGGATTTGAAATGAAACAAACAAGATGTGCTTTAACTGCAGACTTTCAGCCTTAATTTGAGGGTAGTTACATCCAAATCAGGTGAACGGTGTAGGAATTACAACAGTTTGTATATATGTTCCTCCCACTTTTTAAGGGACCAAAAGTAATGGGACAGATTAACAATCATAAATCAAACTTTCACTTTTTAATACTTGGTTGCAAATCCTTTGCAGTCAATTATAGCCTGAAGTCTGGAACGCATAGACATCACCAGACGCTGGGTTTCATCCCTGGTGATGCTCTGCCAGGTCTCTACTGCAACTGTCTTCAGTTCCTGCTTGTTCTTGGGGCATTTTCCCTTCAATTTTGTCTTCAGCAAGTGAAATGCATGCTCAATCGGATTCAGTCGGGTGACTGACTTGGCCATTGCATAACCTTCCACTTCTTTCCCTTAAAAAACTCTTTGGTTGCTTTCGCAATACGCTTCGTGTCATTGTCCATCTGCACTGTGAAGTGCCGTCCAATGAGTTCTGAAGCATTTGGCTGAATATGAGCAGATAATATTGCCCGAAACTTCAGAATTCATCCTGCTGCTTTTGTCAGCAGTCACATCATCAATAAATACTAGAGAACCAGTTCCATTGGCAGCCATACATGCCCACGCCATGACACTACCACCACCATGCTTCACTGATGAGGTGGTATGCTTTGGATCATGAGCAGTTCCTTCCCTTCTCCATACTCTTCTCTTCCCATCACTCTGGTACAAGTTGATCTAGGTCTCATCTGTCCATAGGATGTTGTTCCAGAACTGTGAAGGCTTTTTTAGATGTTGTTTGGCAAACTCTAATCTGGCCTTCCTGTTTTTGAGGCTCACCAATGGTTTACATCTTGTGGTGAACCCTCTGTATTCACTCTGGTGAAGTCTTCTCTTGATTGTTGACTTTGACACACACACACACACACACACACACACACACACCTACCTCCTGGAGAGTGTTCTTGATCTGGCCAACTGTTATGAAGGGTGTTTTCTTCACCAGGGAAAGAATTCTTCGGTCATCCACCACAGTTGTTTTCCGTGGTCTTCTGGGTCTTTTGATGTTGCTGAGCTCACCGGTGCGTTCTGTTTAAGAATGTTCCAAACAGTTGATTCAGCCACACCTAATGTTTTTGCTATCTCTCTGATGGGTTTGTTTTGTTTTTTCAGCCTAATGATGGCTTGCTTCACTGATAGTGACAGCTCTTTGGATCTCATATTGAGAGTTGACAGCAACAGATTCCAAATGCAAATCGCACACTTGAAATGAACTCTGGACCTTTTATCTGCTCCTTGTAAATGGGATAATGAGGGAATAACACAAACCTGGCCATGGAACAGCTGAGCAGCCAATTGTCCCATTACTTTTGGTCCCTTAAAAAGTGGGAGGCACATATACAAACTGTTGTAATTCCTACACCATTCACCTGATTTGGATGTAAATACCCTCAAATTAACGCTGAAAGTCTGCAGTTAAAGCACATCTTGTTTGTTTCATTTCAAATCCATTGTGGTGGTGTATAGAGCCAAAAAGATTAGAATTGTGTCGATGTCCCAATATTTATGGACCTGACTGTACTTACAAAAACGCTTGGTTCAGACTTTCAGTTTTGAAACAGCCTTTAGTACAGTATTGAGTAACTGTACCTTGTTACTTCCACTTCTGCCACACAAAAACAATGTTATATTAATGTAGCTCCCCTCCAAATAATTTGTGTTTTTGTGCAGCCCAAGAGGATCATGACAAATCTCTTTGCACACTTTATGTATTATAATAATACATAAAATGACGTCAAGAAAAAAATATTCTACCACCATTTTGCCCAGCGTATTTGGCTGTTATCCTGGCTGAATCAGCTTTAGTCAGGCTGCACATGGAGCAATGCCCGGCTGCTGCTCTTGTCGAGCGTGACAGATAAGCTGCCAGAGTTCAGCTAAAACAGACAGAGTCATCAGAGCAGCTCTGCTTTTTGTATAGTGGTGCTAAAGCTACACACCAACGAACAGACAGCAGACGCTGAGCAAGAAGCGCACATTTAAAACAGAGCTATGGGGAAGGCCAGGTGCAATTTGTGAAAATAGCAGATCGTTATGCAAGTACTTTTACTTTTAATACTTAAAGTACATTTAAAATGAGGTACTTTTTACTTTTACTTAAGTAGGATTGTCATTGTGGTACTTCTACTTTTACTAAAGAAAATATGTCTCTGGTTATTTGTACTTTTACTTAAGTACTGAGATTCAGTACTTCCTCCACCACTGCCTATTGGCAGCTAAACAACTGCCGTTGGTAGCCGGCGTCCTGGAGCTCTGTAGCAGCTAAATACAACCAGCAACTGCAACCAAATACAACCAGCAACATTTTGTTCCCACCGGGGATAAAGATAATTCAGCAGAGGCAGGGATATATAGACCAGACAGCCAGGGCCATGTAAATGGGCTGAATTGGACAAAAAGTGTATTGGATTAACATTGCTTACTGCCCCTTTAACACACACTCTGGTTTCTAATCCCACCCCATATGTGGGTGTGCCACAGGTCGCCATGTGCAACTATGAAACTACCTGTTGAATATGCTGTATGGGTCTGTCTCCTTCAGATGGCTGTTGAGTCACTTGGTTCAAAGAAAAGCTGTCAGCATACTAGTTATTGGGGATGAGTGATGCTGGTAAAATCACACATTCATCTTTATTCTGTCTTGCTGGCATAAATAACATAGCTAGTCTATATCCACAACGTTCCACTTCCGGGATTGCTCCAGTGCCGTTGGAAATTCCGCCGTACGTCCCTCTTTACGGCCGGATGTATTTGTGTTGGCGTTCTAAACTCCGGTGGATTTCTGAGGACTATGGTGAACTGCTCCTCAGATCTCTGCAGGGTAAATCCAGACAGCTAGCTAGACTATCTGTCCAATCGGAGTTTTCTGTTGCGCGACTAAAACAACTTTTGAACGTTCACATGTTCCACCAAAACAAGTTCCTTCCCGAGGCTATTTGGTGTGGATCAGTCCAGCGCTTAGCGCCACCCAAGACGATTGTGATTGGTAAAAAAAAAAATGCCAATAAACCAGAGCACCATAATTTTTTACCATCCCAGAATGCTGTGTGGACTAGCCAGACCCTCCTCTGCAGCACTGTGGAGGAAGGTCTGACAAAGCATGACTACCTGAGACGAGAGAAAACATAACTCAAAGACCCATGGGCACCGTTACACACCGTTCCAAGGAAACGTATCGTTCAAGCAGGAAAGCGTAGCAAAACGGTGCACACCGTTTTGAGATTGAACGTGCCCTTGATGAATATGCTGTATGGGTCTGTCTCCTTCAGATGGCTGTTGAGCCACTTGGTTCTAAGAAAAGCTGTCAGCATACTAGTTGTTGTGGATGAGAGATGCTGGTAAAATCACACATTCATCTTTATTCTGTCTTGCTGGCAAAAATCATCACGTCAACTGGTTAAAGAATGTAAAATGGAAGTGAAATAGACAAGCGGAACAAGGGTAAGAGGAGTTTTTGTTACCTGTGCCTTGAGTCAGAAGAACAGTCCTACTCTAATCCCAACCATGACCAACCAACGTATAGGTATTTTCCAACAATTACTGCATTTTTTGAGTGTTTTTTCAAGGTTTTGGTTGCTTCTTTCAATACATGCAGACATGTCCAGGGACTTCCCTAGATAGTTGGAGATCTCAACCCCCCCACAATGTTGAACCCAAAGTTACGCCCTAAAACCAAGGTATAGCTCACAACATGTTCATGTTGCCACTGCGGTTTTCTTTACAAAGTAAGCTGAACATTTGAAAGAAAGGTGATGCTGCAGCCTGCAGATCAGTCATTTCAACTCAAAACTTAAAAGAAACTACAAAGCTACAGGTTTGAACTGAGATTCAATTTTCATTTGCATTCTTTTTTTTATCATATATATATATATATATATATATCATAATATGTAAATATAAATCAAATATCATAAAAGTGTTGTCTTTTCCTGGTTTTAAAGGCTGCCTCACAGTAAAGTGATGTCATTTTCTGAAAATGTACCAGACTTACTAGGTGTTTTATCATTTGCCTTTACCCACTTAGTCATTGTATCCACATTACTGATGATTATTTATCTCAAATGTCATTGTGGTAATATTTTGTAAAAGCACCAATAGTCAACCGTACAATATCGCCGCAATATCGACATCGATGTATTTGCTCAAAAATATTGTGATATCAGATCCATATCTCCCAGCCTTAATTCAAAGCATTTGATAAAATGTCTTTGTCTACTATCTTTGTGAGTGAGTCTTTCAAATATACATTAGCCTTTGTGCTTGTTTGATGATGTGTCTCCGGGTGGTGTCTGTGTGTACATGCTCTTTCCTCCGTCTCTTTTTACCTGCACGCCCCATCTTTGTCTTTGTCTCTTATAATTGAAACCCGCAGCAGAATGCGGCTCGGATGAATACCTGCATGAAAACACACAGGCTGGTTTGTAAGTGAGGTGAGAGAACGCGGCCGTGCTGGTTGTAACCCACGTGGAGGGAGGAAGCTTTTCACAGAGCTGATCAAAAGAACTCCCACATGTTAACCCTGCCTGATGAAACCCTTTGAGCTGTTGTTTGTGCTCATAAATTGCAACATGCTCAAAGAGACGAAGGTCAATACTGGTATACAGTTGTCTGTCATTGTATGGTGTTACTGTATGTACTGTCCTCCGATGTGTACATGTGGCTACTGTGCTGTGGAAAGCAAGTTCCCCTTTGGGGATAACAAGTCTCAGGTCGCCAAACATAACTCAGGGTTCAACGTTAAAGTTTTTTTTTCACTTCTCCGGTCCCCAAGGCTTTTTTTACTGGCCCCTATACAAATTGTCAAAAAGCATGAAAAAACTTAAAAAATATCCAAATTAATGTCAACTAAAAAAACTTTAAAAAAAATAAAAGCGCCAAATGTCAATTCTTGATTGGCCAACGGCACATTCAAACCAAATCAAGCGTTCTCCGATGGGGCAAGAGAACGACAACGACATTTCTGATACGATGATGCCCGTACGGGTATGTGGGTTGTTATATTTACTGTCCCAACGTGGCGTTTTACTTGCCCCGGGCGATCGGGCAACCCTTATTGTTGAACCCTGTAACTAGTCTCTCTCTATAAAGTGTCACGCTGTAGATGTAAAACCCAACAATTATAGTGCATCAGAAAAAAAAAGAAAAATGTTTATATGTTTCAGTCTGAATGTTTTATTTTTGTTTGGAAGAACCAAAGGACTTAATGAAAGGAAAGGCAGCATTTGAAATAATTAGACATGAATTAATGAGTTTACTGAAAGGGATTTAAATAACTCATTCAGTTCACCTCAGAAACATAAACTGAGTCATGGATCTCATGTTCTCATTATGCAGAATGCTCCCTTTAGATTTACATGTAAGCCCCATAATAATGTTTCTATACAAGTAGCGCTGTATGTATTTTTACACTTTAATGGCTTCAACAAGAGACCATGTTAATTAGTGAGTTGTAGAGGTGCTGGCAGGCAGATTGTGTTGCCTTGAGACGGAGCCAGGTTAGCTGCTTCCCCATAGATATTTAGTATACAAACGGAAGCGGTATCAATCATCTCTCATAGCTCTTGGCAAGGAAGCAAATTAGCTCATTTTACAAAAGAAACTTTTCTATTACCTACTAATTTATTTAAACACAGCAGGGAGAAGGCAGGCTGTTTCTGGGATGTGCTCGTGCACATATGTCAAACTCAAGGCCTGTGGGCCAAATCCAGCCCCTTGCAAATTTCGATCCGGCCCCCATATCTATCTCTTTTTATTATTTAGGTTACAATCAATTTTGGCCCGCCTGTTTTTTGTCACTTTGGCAGTTTCTGTTGCCTTTTTCGACGTAAGTGAGAAGACTATATGAGACATGCAATAATACCGTCACAGATGAACACTTTTTCGATGAAATAAAAGCAATAAATTATACATGTCTGACCTTGACAAACTGAGTTTGACACCCCTGTGCTAATGTATGGAACAAATATGGTTAAAAACAAAGAATGTTTTTGCTTTAGATGTCTGTTGGTGCTTTCTGTCACTTGGTTGTGATTTGTCATTTTCTTAAAGTCTGCTGTTGCTTGTAAGGAAGAGAGGGTGTACTGTAGTAACCTGATTACACACAGAAGCACAACAAAATCACTTTCTACCTCTCTGTTGGTCTGAAGTTCACAGTTTATTGCTTAGGATCGTTTCTGTCCAACCATCTGTCTGCTGTGCAGTACTTTCTCTCCTCAAAGATCCTTTACTGGCTTCCTGTAAGTCAACCAATTGTCATGGTTTTGAATTTTGAAGTCCTCCTGTTTGCTTAATTATATCTGTGTCTAACTCTGCTGTCATTTCAGACCCTGCCACTTCCATCTGCCTGCCTGTCCCATCACTTATCCCTAGTATATCAACAAATCATTTCCACTAGCCCTCTGCCAGATTGTCTCAGTGCTTTTGCTCTAGCTTTCCAGCGTCTAGTTTCTTGATATGTACCTAGTTTTTGACCCTGTTTGTCTTTCTTAGACTTCGCTTCAGCCTTACCCCTTTTGTACTTTTAATATAAAGGACAAATCATCCATCTCTACTCAACTCACAGCTCTTTCTCCTTCTCCGCTTTGTACTAAGCAATTATTTGTCCAGCCCTCCAATTCCCTCTTCCTCAAACAGTCTGGCATATGGATTTTCTGCCAGAAACAATAAAAAAGAAAAGGAAGCGCAGATAATGGTGAAAAGAAGGAACAAGGCATACTTGTCCTCCTACAAGACCAGAGCAAGAGTGGCTTGCAAGAAGGTGATCTTTACTCCCTCTTTGTTTCATGTGCATTAGTCAATGTCTTCTCTCTGTTCCTGTGGCTAAAGAATGAGAAGGCAGAAGAATAACCCTTGTGTTGTCCTTCGGGTCCCAGTGACCCAAAGGACAACACAAGGATTATGTACTTCCGTTTACTTTGTTGAGAATTGCTCTCTAAACAAGGGTTAATACAGCACCTTAGTTCTTGTTTGTACAGCATTTTGGTCAGTTTAAACTGTTTAAATGTGTTCTAGAAATAAACTTTACTTACTTAACAAGAAACAGGGTTTAGAGAGCAATTCTCAACAAAGTAAACAGAAGTACATAATCCTTGTGTTGTCCTTCGGGTCACTGGGACCCGAAGGACCACACAAGGGATAAGAGAATGAGTGTCACTCTTCCTGCATTCTCGCCTCTTTGTTGTACCCTATTGCTCTGCTTAATCTCTACGCATTATTAGAGAGCGGGGGGGGGGCTGTCAGATCTGTGCAGACCATCGGAACAAAAACTCAGACAGTATGATAATTACATCTAAAACACTAGATTCACTCCCAGTAGTTTCTGTGACATGAGAAATACTTTGAAAGTAGTGAGGTTTTAAAATACAAAAATACACAGAGCTAAAGGATCGTAGCCCCACCGAGAGGAAAAGTCACGCCACTAACCACCTGTGTGTAACAAATCTCTCCGCAGTGTCTCTCTCGTCTCCGCCTTGTCACGTTGTAAATTCAGATGGATTCTTATTGGCTGTCAGTTTTTCTATCGTTCATCAAATTGCTCTGAAAGTGATTCCAACCACGTCGTCCTTCACTGACGTTGTCGTTATAGTTCAGTCAGAATTTGTATTTGGCGGTATGGCTCTGTTCTGGGGCCTCCCCGCACTTCCACGTGCATACGTGGAAAGCATGAGGCAGGGAGAGCACACCTCTCTGCCCTTCCATGCATACATGGAAAGCCTTAAGTGGGGAGAGCAGCAGTGCAGGATCCCCAAAGGGTACAGAACAGCATCAATGACAGAGACACAACATTGATTAAGTCCGACAAAATGGATTTAAAAGGAGGAGCTGGGGTGGAGGTGGGTTGCAAGCGCTGGCAAAGATGCGGCAAGTTAGGCTGGGAAAAGCAGTTTAAATAGAGCGCGCTATTTGGCAATCCAATCAAAAGAGGGAATCAGCTGAGCCATCAGCTGGTGTGCTGGCTAGGAACTGTCAGCTATGAGCTGAGATAATATCCGATCTTGACTCCGTGACCAGACAGAACTCAGGACAGGACAACTTTGTCAAAATAGATTCATTCATCTGCAATTTGTATTTGGCGGTATGCCAACCCCTGTAGACATACATTGTCAATATGAGTAATAATTAACAACACCAATGATGTGTTTGTAGAGCATCTAACACAATAGTTTAACATCAAGAAATGAACAAATGTCCCAACTGTTCCATTAAATACCAGATTGATCTTCTTGTCCTCTTTATGGGTTGTAGTTGAAGTCCATAACGATGACCTGCCTGTGTGTCTGTGTGTGTGTGTATAAACATATTTAGTACTAATTAAATAAATAAAAAGACTGAAAGAGACAATTATGTTAATCACAATTATTTCTGAGGCAATTAGTTGTACAGCAACATGTGGAAGTGTTCCAGCTCTAGTCATACCAAGGTGATATCCCATATCTGCCTAGGCTTTCTAGTGTACAGCCTGATAGACAGGCTTGGCAGTATCCTGTCTCTGTTTTCTACCTCGTGTCATATTATGAGCATCGTTAATGTCAGATGTAGTTTGGCCTCTCTGACTTGTTTCTGCTTCTCCACCTTTCAGCCTTCCCCACCTTGTCTTCCCCCGCGTTTCCTATATCTGCCATCCGACTTTGATGCATCCGTCCATCCCTTTACTCTTTTCCTCGATATCACATCACTCTCCACAGGTAATTCCAAGTCTCCCAGGGCTTTTTTCAGATGTCACCTCCAGCAGATCTCTTCTGCCAGTGAGGACACTCCACTGCAATGCATGTATACTGATCAGCAGGGGGCGCAGCGACGGAAGTATGGATGATATAGAGGCAATATCGATAGACAAGACTGAGAGCAGCTCTGAGAGGCTGTACTGAGGCACAGTGGTGCTTTAAGCTTTGAATGTTAGCATTATAACATGCTCACAGTGACAGTGCTAACAATCTAATTTTAGCTGGTAATGTCAAAGACGGTTTAGAAGCGAGACGCCCCAACTCCGAGTAGTTTCCTATCTCTATGTCCCATGGGTTTGTCCACCGCCACACCTCTTTAGGAGACTAGCAGCAGGTCCTGATTGGATTGAGACCAATGGGAAAAGTGAATGTGAACACAGATTAGGGGCGATTCTTTTGCCCATGGGTAAATACTGGACCCATTTCTCACAAGCCACATATCTCCAGAACATTCTGACACTATAATTGCATTTTTCAGACGGACACATCAGGAGAAAATGTACTTTTGAGACCGTTTCTGTCTCAGGACCAAACTCTTGCGAGATCTGGCAACACAGAGAAGCTAACGTTAGCTAATGTTGGTTAACGGCCTTACAAAACTAATCTCCATGATGCTAAATATATCTTTTAGCTCTGTAAATATCTAACTTTAGCAAAAGAAAATATTAATTATACAAATATCCATTCATCCACACGACGTTCACTACACTGTCAAACGAGGCCACGCCCCTTTAGGAGACAGGAAGTGTGTACAGTTATACCATTATCTTTAGTATAAAGGATCTTTGTTAATGTTAACCATGTTCATCATCCTAGTGTCCCAGTGTTAGCATGCTAACATTTGCTAATGAGCACCAATCAAAAAGTACAGCTTAAGCTGATAGGACTTTTATTAGTTTTGCAGGCCTGATCATAAACCACAATATTTGACAAATTAGATGAAAGTCAGTAGAACTCATCCAAACCTTTGTGCCAAATTGACTACGTTTACATGCACTTAATATTCCAGTTTTTGCTCTTATTCCAAATAAGAAGATATTCCGACTAAGCTGTTGCCAAATGAAAGTGAATATTCCAGTAATATTTCTGTTACCATGCAGCCGTGCAAAACAGGATTTTTTTCAAAGTTTACCAGCGGTGGCGGACTTGTTGGACCGTGCCAACACAGCCTCCCTCTTTCATTCCAAAAACCTGTTGATATCCTATTCTTTGTTGATGTTTGAAAGTAGCTGTGTTTCTCCTTCTAATCGGGTCTGCAGCCCTGCAAACTGTTGGCTGGTTTGTAGCAACTGTCACTACCCAAAGTGAGTAGAGTGCAAGTTTGAGTAGCGCATGCGTCACTTTGCAACGAGTAGCCTACAAAATGCTAACGTCAATGGTTAGTAATCAAGTAGCCTACTAGATGCTAACGGCGTTTTTAGCTAACATTAGCAATCAAGAAACCTACTAGATGCTAACAGCGTTTTTAGCTAAGGTTAGCAATCAAACAATCATAGAGAGCTAAAACGTTTTTGAAATGACTGCCAGCTACAAGTTAGCAATCAAACACAACAAAGGCTGTCACTTGAATGGCGCTTTGAGCTAACGTTAGCAACCAATAGATAGCTGAAACGTTTTTGAAATGATTTCCATCTTCTGTAATTGTATGTTAAAGTGATGGTTCGGAGTAATTTCACCCTAGGGTCCCTGCACCATGACCTCGAGCCAAACACCCCCCCAGAAGCTTTTTTCACCTGGGTCGAACATTGGGAGAGTTAGCGTAGAGGAGTGTAAGTAGCTTAGCGCAGGGGCTAATGGATCCGAAGTGTCTCTTAACATTACCCCACTAATAATGCCCGAAATGATACCAAACGTCTACAGTAGTACAGATAGGTTATGCACTCATAAAACGATGGATTGTAAAGTTTGTAAGTACACCAGAATTTTAGTATAAATAACACTTGCCTGCTGGCTTCTGCTCTCTGCTGTTGTTGCTGCTGTAAGGCGTGATTAGCGCGGTCGCCGTCTACAAATTATAACACGCGAAAGAGATGCAACAAAAATATTTATTAATTTAACTTATTTTTTAAAGTAAGTGCTGTAGAATAACTAGCAGGAGACAAGTTATAATTGAGGTAAGTTTGGAGACATTAACTTATTTAATCATTAAATTAATAAATATTTTTGGTGCTCTCTTTGCGTTGTTATTTTGTAGACGGCCCTAAGCACTCCTACTGCACAGACAGCAGTAAACCAAGCAAATGTTATTTACATAAACTTCTGGTGTACTTTTATTCGTTTTATTTACAATCCAACGTCATTGTCATAACCTTTTGTACTACTGTAGACGTTTGGTATCATTTCGGAATATTAGTGGGGTAATGTTAAGAGACACTTCGGATCCATTAGCCCCTGCGCTAAGCTACTTACGCTCCTCTACGCTAACTCTCCCAATGTTCGACCCAGGTGAAAAAAGCTTCTGGGGGGGTGTTTGGCTCGAGGTCATGGTGCAAGGACCCTAGGGTGAAATTACTCCGAACCATCACTTTAAGAGAAAAGTTTATTTTACACATTTCACAAATTTCAGTAAGACACGTTACACCGTAAACAGTTTAAATCTGAGCATGCACAACTCACATTTGCACTCGACCAGAGCCGGTCTGACTCGGCTAACATCGGGTATGACAGTTATGCCGTAAACCGTTTAAATCTGAGCATGCGCTACTCAAACCTGCACTCCCACTCATTTTGGGTAGTGACAGCAACGCACAGAGCTGACCGTAAACTGTTGGAAACTGCGGTAACAACCCAGATTGAGACGAATATACTTTGAATGTGCTGTATAAATTTCCGAAGAATTCCTCTAAAACCCAAATGTTACCGGCATATCCCACATGTCCTAATCGGAAAATGCTATTTTCAGGAAAAGGCCTTATTCGGAATATCCAAACGGATTATGCTGTTTACATGACCTGAAATAAATTCTGAATGTTGTCATATTTGGAATAATAGTGGAATATTAGTGTGCATGTAAACATACTCATTCTAGAAGAGGTTGAGATAGTTCACTGAATAAGTTAAAACTCAAAGTAGTAATACAAAGACATAAGGATGCCGGAGTTACCATTGAATGCTTTTCTTTTAAATGTCTGTCAAACACACTCTTGAGGGGTTTAGTTCTCTGGTGGACCCAAGCGCAGGACACAGAAGCAGATGGCTTTTAACAGATTTAATGTAATGTACTTCAGAGCAGATGAGATGGGGGAGGGGGGGCAACAGGCAGAAAAAGCACAGGAGACAAACAGGCGTTGCATTGAGTGCATCGAACACATTTCATATTTATATATTATTACTGTATATTTGTTTTTATTATATATGTTTAAAGTCTTGGTAATATATGTTGTTTTTATTGTTGTTTGTATACCTGGAGTGGTAACGAAAATAATTTCCCCCTGGGATTATTAAAGTATTTCTGATTCTGATTCTGAACACACAAGGATAACATCGAGAATATCAACTAGCAAAAGTGACTCAGAGCATGGCTAACAACAACAAATCAAGCATTCTGGGGTCTGTTTCAGAAAGCAGGTTTAGTGAAAACTCTGAGTTTGTTTATGAGGTTAATCAAACCTTAGAGAGAGGGGTAACTCCAGCCTGTTTCAGAAAGAGAGGTAACCTAACCAGAGAGTCAGTTACTATGGTAACTGAGTCTGTGAGCCTAACCTGGTCGGGAACAGGTTTTCTTCAATATAATCTTGAGTTTCTCTCAGTCTCCTCCCTCTGACACAGCGCTCTTTCATTTCCTCATTTATTCATTCAGTTTGTATCAGGCGTATTTGAGTGCAATTTGGACATCTGCATGAATAAAACAGGATTGTTTTATTAACTCTGTTAGGTAACGTTGTAGACTAAAGGTTTTTACTTTTACCGAACATGGCATGTCCTTTTGTCGAGGATCCTTTTGATGAAGATGTTGTATTACTTCGTAGGGAGTTAAATATACGTCAGGCCCTGACTTGATGTATTTTCATTTCCAGATAACTATCTATTTGAGCGTTATTGTTTTTCTTCACAGTCCATCAGATATGTACATAACCTTATCCGTCCTCATAGCACTAATGTCACCCATCCTGGACATGCTCTTACATCCGAGCAGATTATTTGTGTCGCGTCACGTTTTTTTGCTAACAGCAGTTTTCTTTACAACATTGGTGATCCGGAGCATAGTTGTATAGCCACTGTATGCAGAGCCGTCAGAAAAGTTTAAACGTTTTTGTAGTGTTCCCTGGACACAAACCAGTGAGAGCCATTAAAGAGGAGTTCCACAGGATTGCAGCTGAATAATGTAAAACCCTTTTTAATGACATGGTGCTGCAAGATCAGAATGGTATAAGTAATTTGAATTTCTTTTAGGATTTCCCAATGTGATTGGCTGCATTGATGGCACACACATTCCAATCACTGCTCCTTCAGAAAATGAAGCTGACTATGTGAATAGGAAGTGCATTGACAGCATTAAAGGGGTGATAGAATGCAAAACCGATTTTACCATCACCAGTTTGGTGGGTAAATAGGACATACATAGAACCTCTAAATCCCTCTGTTGGGGACCAAGAGTCTGGTTAAACCCGATTTTAACCAAAAGGCCTCAGATTAAACTGACCTCTGGATACAAGACACACATGTGCTCAGAGACAAGGGGACATGTGGCCAAGACAAAGGAATCTTGGCCTGTATGTAAACCTCAAAGCCTGGTTAATTCACACCTCTATGTGAAAGTGCCAGCCAGAAGGGAAACGCCTCACAACTGGCAGGAAGTCAAAGGACTACACGACTGTAGTTTTCACCCTTTCAAGAGTTTCGAGTCTTCCTATTGGTTCAGCGGGACCATAAACACAGCAGGGGGTCTGAACCTATAAATAACCTGACCCTAGGAAACCCCCTCGTCTTCACTGCACGCTCCGTTGCTGACAGGAGCGCACCCAGCTTGTGCTCAACTTCTATTTTCTGGAGAAAGTGGATTTAATTTTGGAGGATCCTATGAAAACGCACCAGTGTTTTTCATAACTGCAGTGAGAAGGAAACAACGTTTTTCTTTTCAAAGTCGACCAAACTCTTCCCCTTACTGCCTTTTTGGAGGGGAGTTTCTCCGTGGCCCTGACGAGCGCCCGGGATTCGTTCTGTTTCATTTCTGTGGAAATCTATGGACAGGAACAAACGAACTGAACACACCGTAAAAAGGCTGACGTCTGGGCAGAGATAAGTAGTGTGTTTACTAATGAGCAAAGGGTTCGCTACCATTGTTGCCATTAATGTGATCTGATTTAATCATGTACTGGTCCATATGTGATTATTAATCTGTCTGTGAATGTATAAACGATCAATTATACCGTTGATTTAGGTTGTGTTAAGTAGCTGGGTATAACTGTAATCGCTACCTGCTAATTCATTCCTTTCATGGAATTTAGTTACTGTCTGCGATAGAATCGCGAAAATCAGCAATTAGCTACTGGAGTGGTTATAGTGACGTTTCCCTCAGCAAAACCAAAAGTCTCAGTCTGTAGGACAGTGGCTGAGGGGAACTAGGTCATTATCGATAATTAAGATCAAAGTGCCTCTTTTCTTTACTCTTCTTCTCTTTCTCCTCTTACTAACACACACACACACACACACACAGCGACACAGGCTAGCCGCGTATCTCCCGAGCTAACGCGGTAGGCTAGCTTCACACGTGGAGTCGGCATCACCTTGTACAGAGCTAACACATGACCTAGCATACTAGGCTAAGCGTGCGCGTTGTCTAGCAACCCCCTCGGCTTCTTCAGCTCCTCCCCGTGCACGCAGCACCACTACCGCCCTCTTGAGGCTAAATAGTTTTGTGCAGCTCACAGGAGTAGCCAGTTTGGTTTTTGTGTTAGGAATACATTTTGACACCGCCCCTCCTCCTTCACACACACACACACACACCCACACACACACACACACACACACACACCCACAGACGTGTCCATGACACATGCTGCTTTGTTTTGGTTGTGATATGGTATTTGTGTACTTGTTGTAATAATCGCTGGTCGATCAGGTCCGTGCTTGTATTCACCCCTTCCTTTAGTTCCTTTTTAAAGGATTACCACAGAAATGAGACTGTTCCACAGTTTGATTATTGGTCCCTGACTAGCAGGGTGGTGCCCCGTTTTGATTGTTTGTCGATTTGATAAATTTATTAATAACCATATTCATAACTTTATTAATATTGATAAAACATCTTTGATAATTTGCCAATGATCAAATCTGTACCCTACGAGAATCCTACACCTCTAAAATTGACACCTCTTTTCACTGCAAATCTCACAATTTGAAACTGCCTCTGAAAACGGGCAAATCCCAACGAGCCACTGAGTTGACGTCAACTCGGCTCTCCTCCTCTAGTCTCTAGTCTTTGTCACGCCCCAACATTTACATAGGCTACACCACTGACCTGAGGTCAGCTAGTCTGAGCTGGAGCTCCGTCAGGATTTCACACACGAGCTGCCGTACTTTAGAAAGAAGAATGTTTGGAAGTTTTTCAAGGATATTGAAAATGAACCACGGTCGTAAATGCAGTGTTCCAGACTGTACAACGGAATAGTTTACTGGCCCAGAGAAAAGTGTTTAGAGCGACTATATCGGACGAGAGGGAGTTGTGGATCTAACGCAGCGCCACAGAGGACAGGCTTGCAGGGGTTCACTCTCCGCTTCTCGCAATTATTAGCTACGGGGTGAGTTATGATTCTTTGGTGGAGGTTTTCTATGTCCCAAGGGAAACGTTACAACAACACTAGTTGTAATGAAAGTGTTGAAATGGCATATTGTCTCGGCTGTTTTAGCCGCCGTGGGTCGCGCCCGGGCATGTCTGGGCATGTAACAGACTGTGTGTGTGTGTGTCTGAAATATGAGACCTGCTGTATCATCTCCAATGTATTGTGTGAGTGGTTCCTCAACCAGTCAGCACGCAGCTCATCTAAATATTAATGAGCATACCATATTTGGAAGAAAAGCTGTCGTTCCAAATAGAGCCACTACACAGGGATGCATAAGGGCCACAAAAAATAGCAACTGGGACATTTTCAGCCCAACCAATGTTACAGAGACCTTAAGGAACAGTGTGAAATACAGCATATAATCATTCTATCACCCCTTTAATGTGCAGGTAAATTGACCACTGTCACAAAATGTCAAAGACCGCATCACATTACTGCAAGTAACATCTGTCATTCTCTGCAATGTCAAGATCATATGTGATACAGCATATATAATAATATAAGCAATGTGGAGGCCAAATGGCCTGGGTCTGTGCATGACTCACAGATATATTGTGAGTCTGCCCTGAGTAACAGACTGGAACGTGGTAAGCAGCCTAAAGCTTTGTACAGTATTGGGTCATTCTACAGACTTGGTGACATTTCAGTAGTGTCGGTGTCCCAAGATGTACTACTGTTATCAAACTACACTTAAATTACAACGTTTCAAAGTGTTACATGTTTTTAATATGGAGTAGAGAATATGATTTTAAACAGAGATGAATTTCAATACTTATGTTTGCTTTTCTTAAGAGTATTAAGAATTTCGCCTGTCCCCGTTGACCATCATGCAAATGGCGTGACTCATTTTGAGTACACAGTGTAAAATAATAATGTTTTTTTTGTTAAATTAATTGTATATGCCCACTTTTCATGCATAATGCATTTTCTCAGCAAAAGACATTTTATTGTCAGAGAAATTTAGGCTTTTACCCCTTTCCTTGTATTTCTTTCAACCCCGTAACGCAACAATTCCCCCACTCACAATGAAATAATGGTTTGATCCTTTGGACAAAATTTATGAGGGAGTCACATCATTAAAGTCTTCAGAGAAGCCTGGTGTGACAAGTGGTAAGCTGCTCTCTCACATTTTTATAAATATTTCATGTTTTTTAAGCACATATGGGTCTTGTCAATCTCAGGTATTCAACTCTGTTTGGGGGGAAATTCATAGTGAAGAAGATTTTACCAATAATTGTTTTTATAGCTATGAAGTATAACAATGTCTGAATTGAATAAGGCCATGTGGCACACTGCAGCCTGGTCTCATGGAAGTTCGTGTAAATGTGACGTTATTTGAATCTATTGATACGTGTTCACGGAGACGTTTTTGTCGTTTTTTACGTGGTGGACAACACGAAAATGTGAACTAATGTATTTCAATGGGAAGTATATTTTGTGGCCACAGCACGAAATTGTAGGGAGTAATATAAAAAGCCGAAAATCCGCGTAGGGAGGTTGGTCGGGGTGGTGGATGGGTCAAACAACACAGGACTTTCACCCGGGCGAGCGGGAATCGCGTCCCGTTTGCGGCGCTTTGTTTCCCGGGGATGGCGTCCTTGCGTGTGGCGTTTTGTCCCGCGTTACTGTGGCGCGTCTCCGGCGTTTAAGGCGCCCTTTCCCCGGCATTTAAGGCGCCCTTTCCCCCGGCGTTTAAGGCGCCCTTAGCGCCCCCGTAAGTTTTTTCCTAAACCCAACCTCCGCCATCCGGTTATTGTGGGGCGTCCCCAGCGGGCCGCCTCGCGGCTTATGGAGCGACCTTTTCGGCCGCCTCCCGGCATCCTTTCCCCGAGAAAATAATGTGACATTTACACGTAAAAAATAACGTGACATTTACACGTAAAAAATGAGAAAAACGTCTCCGTGAACACGTATCAATAGATTAAGAATAACGTGGACATTTACACGAACTGCCGTGAGACCGGGTTGCACACTGGTAGCTGCTAGCATACCGAATTAGCAACAGATTAGCACGGGGTTGAATGGCTGTTACAGGGTTGAATATCTGTTAAATCTTAGCAATATTTAATGTATATTGCTTAATACCAATCATATTTTCTTGTTGATGTGAATGTTTGTTTACGGTTTTACAGTATTAACTAAAAGTACAAGGAATTTTTGAAAATAATAAGTTAAAATGGTAGGGCTGCTCCCTCTTAGTCGATTAGTCGACTAATCAGTTGTTTTGGTCTTGGTCAACTTAGATTTCGTTAGTCGCTTAGTCATGTTTTATGCTTTTTTCATGCTGAATGACTTATTTACAAGAAACGTATGAGCACATCTCTGGTAAACACAAGAATTAAAGTGGTGCTTTTGCATGACTCTTTGCGGAGAAACTCAGATTTACAGATCTGTCGATTAAATCAACTAATGGATTAGTTGATACAATTGAATGAGTGTTAGTCGACTAAGAATTTCTTCAATCGAGCACAGCCCTAGAAAATGGTGAACAAACTGTAGGCTTAGCTATAATGTTAAAATGTTTGCTCAATGTTCAAATTCCTGCCATTACTCTGGATATTTCTATGAAATCCATTAAATGTTGTAACTGTTGTTAGTTTATTAATGTGTTTTAATCTGTCTAGATTTCATCTAGATTGTTTAGATATGTTGACAGTGAGTTTAAAAATGTAAAAAAAATGGCAACGTGAGTGGTCTCACAAAAGAAGGATAAAACATATCACATGTGATGCTTTTCACTCAACCTTGTTACATGATTTTCAACTCTGTTGCGGTGCTTTCATCCCTGTTACGAGATTATATTTTGTACATTTTTGTATTAAATACACAAAATATAACATCAATAGTGTTTTTATTGTGTGTATTAAATCAGGGTAAATAAGTCTATTTAAATTTTGTCAGGAATTACGCAGCATTCTTGCACATTTCTAGCGAAAATGTGGAGTTGGATTAGAAATGTCTTCATCGTAAACTGGAAAGGATTGTGCTGGTCAGTTTTCCTTGATTTTCTCTTCAATTACAATATACCATTATTTACAAGGGACATCTAAACTGTGAGATTATGCCAGAAGCTGATCTCAAGCTTATTGGAAAAGTTAATAGTTGAATAACAAAATGACTGTGACGGGGTTGAATTAAATTGGGACTTGTTTGAGAAAATGATGCAGAATAATAAGTTAATACTCTACGTTGAGATGGGAAAAGGTATTTTCTGTCAAGTACACACATTACTTTGTCACATCAAATAAAAAAAAGCTTAAGATTTTAATGTTCATAGTTTCATCCTCCTCAATCACAAATGGCACCGAATCTGTAGAATGACCCTATTATTCATCTCCCTCCTTAAATACACTCAAATGCATACACTATACGTTACAGGAGCGTTTGAAGGCCTTCTGCTGGGTGACAGGGGTTACCCATGTCAACCCAATCTGCTCACCCCTTACCCTGACCCTGAGCCAGGCTCCCCCCGTTTCCAGTGCCAACACCACCTCAGGGTAACCCCTGAGAGGGCCTGTGACTCATTATTATGGCATGTGTTGTTCTCCATAATATTGCCACAATTATAGGAGAGCAACACCCAGCCCTACAAATAGAGGACCCTGATGAGGACCCCATCCACCCTCCAGATTTCCAGGATGGAAGAGCGGTCAGAGACATTATTATATGAAGGAATCACTTCACAAAGTAAAGCACAAGCACCACCCAAATAAAGAAAAATAATTAAAATTGTATTTGGTCTTCTTTATTTCCTAAAATTACAAAAGCAACAGTTAGTTTTTTTTTATATTGTTCCAATAATTAACACAATTCACCTGTGACCATGCGCACCCACCTCTAACATGTGTTTCAGAATTTCAATTTCCAGATCTGTCCTCTGAATCTGGCGGTCCAACAATACCATTTCTAGGTCATTTTTTTGATGAGATGTATTTTATATAGGTCCTTCAAAGGTAACTGGGAATACATAAATAAATCATGACATTAAAATCATACAGTTGAACATTATTTCCACAGAATTAACGTCTGGCAGTTGTTGCACATCTCACTGTGTTCATATGTGCTGTGGAGTTGATGGACCCTCTTCCTGTTGCCCAGCCATGTTCTGTTAAAAAGTAGAATATCCAGTCATACATGTAACGCTCCATATTCCACATAGCAGTGTTATGAATTGTGAATGTGGAGATGACTATCAGTAACATAGTGGTGCTATCTTACCTCTGTATGCCTCTCTGTGGCAGCAGACAATGTGTCCTCTTCATCTGTTTCATCCTGGGAAGATGAGCATTGTTTCGGTAGACTTTAAACTACCTGAATCATGTCTGGAGTATTTAGTTGTCTACTTACAGCTTCAAGGAGTTCTGCTGTGGGGGGAGGGGCACAAAAGAAAAAAAAAAAAAAAAAAAATTTTTAAAAGGAAAATATATAAAAAAAAAAAAAAAAGAAAAAAAGAAAGATAAATATAAGCCTGTTACATATTATGAAGGCACTTATGTCCTGTGACGTGGCTGGCTCAGAGGAAGAGCTCCCTCCAGGGATTCCTTCAGCCACTGACCTTCCTTTATTCTGCCTCAGGGCCAGCTCCTCTGCCTCTGTCAGAGGTGGTGGTGCAGGTCCTCCACCAGTTTTGCGGGCCTCTGCCTCCTTTCTGATGGCTGAGTAGAAGCCAAATGTTAATTTAAATGGGCCCTTTTAATTAACAAAACAGGATAAGTGAGGGCATTTATGTATGTGAAAATGTGTTGGGGATAAAGCTACAGCACATTCAAATTGCCAATTAATATTTACTCTCATATTTAAAATTTGATTAAAATGAGGTACAGCCATGAGCCTATTACACCTAAGTCTTACCTGTTATATTTAATTTTCAGCTGCTTCCACAAGCGTTTTTCACCCGCAGGATTGCACCTAAATGAAATGTGTGTATATATATATATATATATATATATATATATATATATATATATATATATATATATATATATATATACACACACATATATAATTTCAATAGTTCAATACCATTCCACCAGTTTTCACCAGTAATATTATACTTGTGATTAAATATGAGAATGGGTGTGTATTTCAGGCCTGTGTGTAGTGTGTTCTAACAAACAGAGTGTAAAAAAATTATTTCCCCACTGGGAATTAATAGAAAGTATAAATTATAATTATTGTGTAAATAAATATGAAATGAAAACACTATATTGGAACTTACGCAATTTTCTCCCATGCTGTTTCTCTCTCTTTGCTGCAGCAGCTGTGTTGCTTTTTTGGGAATGACGGCGTCATACTCGCTGTACGCTTGCATGAGAATTTCTAATTCCAGAGGGGTAAAGTATGCTGACCAATTTTACTGCTTGTTGCCATGGTGAACCATAGTATCATTGCTCCATTCGTGCTGCCTTTTTATAGTGGTGGTAAACACGCTTAACTCTGAGTCAACCTACTTCGAGTTGATTGAACCAACTCAAATCAGCTGTTCTGGAACCGAAAACTCAGAGTTTCCCATCTCAGGATAAATCAACTAAGTCTCACTGGATTGAGTCTAATCAATCAGGGTTGGACTCAGAGTTTGTTAAACCTCCTTCCTGAAACGGTCCCCTGAAGCCTGTACTACGAATCAAGAACATGCCCTGGATTTATTTCAGTTACCCGGCTTCACCAAACCTAACAAGCTGTGTCATGACGGTGGTTAACAACTAGTTCAGTCAACCCAGGGTTTCCCAATCCAGCGATGCGCACGTTCACATAAGAGGCGGTGTTTGCACAGCATGACCAATCGCAAACATCTACCAGAGCCGCATATTTTACATAAGAAGAGCAAACTATAATACTACATAAATATGAAGAACACAGACACAATTTTACAGGCAAAACGCAATACAGTTGCTGCTTCCTAAAACAGGAAGGAAAGCTGTCAAAAAAAGCAGACGCTGTTATGCGTAAATCACAAGGCTTATCAATATCACTTCCCCATCAGTCAGGCACAAGATCTGACCATAATTACACTTGTGCTTTACATAAACTGTTGTTGCTTTTGCCTATTATTTCAGTTGTAACCCTGGCAGTGGTAATGCGATCGTGAGAGCAAATAACAAATATAAAAACATAATTCAAACTGATGTGCCCATTGGCAACGCACGGCTAAAGATGCCGACAAATAGCCTATACGTAATCCATCCGCTTAAAATCTATGTCTTTCATAAAAATACCCGTCAGCATCGGGGTTGTCGGTCTCTAAATGTTTTAGCTTTTATGAGGGCACCTCTCTCTCTCCATGCACTGGGCTCCACTATTTCTTCTAAGAACGGTGACGCTGCTATCAATCCAGTATTGATTGGTCAGTAAGCGGTGCTTTAACACCGGTTGATCTCTAATCTCCAACATAACCTGCTCCCGACCAGGTTAGGTACTCAGCATAAGTTACCACGGCGATTTATCCCGGGAACAAGTAATCCACCGTCGTGATACACAAAACCCTGGGTTGAACCTGAAGTTCTGTACTACTGTACTACGAAGCAAGAGGCAACGAGTAATGCCAAATCTTGCTTAGTAGTACAGGCCTCTGGTGATGAGCGGGAAAGAAGCCGGTGTTGATATACTGGAGAGGTGATGAGCTGATGGATGTGTGTGTGGATGGTGTGTTGGCTGGAGAGGTGATTTCAGATAGGGACAGTAACACACACACACACACACAACACACACACACACACACACACACACACACACACACACACACACACTATGGATAGACCGATTATCAGCCCTAGCCGATTATTGGCCCGTTTGCAGATTTTCGGTATCAGTGTATTATTTGCCTGCTAACCGATATAGTTAATGAATTAAAAAGTGGTCTACTTTGGCTCGGCTACAGCTCTGTGTCTGTCCCTCTGCTTCGGTTTCACTCACCACTCACTTCACTTCAATTGTGAGATGTGTCCAGAGAGGATGAAAGACGTGTTATAGTATGAAAGTATCTGGATATGCCTGTCGTAAAATGTGTTCAACCTAAATGTAAGGAATGCCCGATGACTGCACTGGTGGAGCTGTCTGTGTCTGTCCTTGTCTTATATGTGTGTGTATTTTATTATTTCTGTCATGAAATTATAGTGTGTTTAGTTTTTGTTTTACAATTTTTATTTTTTTATTGTTTGATGTTATGTGTATTTATTATTGCATTGCCACATTTTCAAGTGAGTTGTAAGGACCTCAGTAAGAATAGCAGCTGCAATGCAGCAGCTAATGAGGATCCTAAATAAACAAACTGAGTCTGACTTAATGTCCTGCCCACAACACTATCTGACTATCTTTTACTGGGTATTATGTTGAAAGTTTCTAATTTAATAAATAATCGCTTAAAGCTTTTAAACAAAGTTTTGTGTTGGAGTTTGTAACATTCCAAAATCCTTATTTTCACTGTAAATGCATATCGGTTCCAAATATCAGTTATCGGTTTAATTAACTACTAATAATCAGTATCGGCCTTGAAAAACCAGTATGGCGACACACGCACACAGAAAAAAACTGGGGATACAGAAGGAACGGGCAACAAAGGAAAACTAGGGCTGTCGAAAGATTAACCTTTTTTTAATTGTGATTAATTGCTGAATTTCTATAGTTAATCGTGATTAATTGCATGTTTTATCACATGATTAAAATTCTATTATTGTGCATTTCAGAACTGTTTTTAAGTACATATTAACAATGGAAAGCAATTGTTACCAGTGTATCTTGATTGGGAATCAAATGAATGCAAATAAAGTGACTTTATGAACTTGATTTTAAGATTTATATTTGTTGATTATTTATTTACTGTAAACAAAAGAAAAATGTGTGCATCTAGTCACACATTTGTATCTAGAGTCAATATAGTGTGCAGTAACTCCTAAGTAATTTTGATTACTCACTGACGTCCAGTGATCACCTTGCATCACTTTGCAGCAGTTCCAGTTTGACTTCTCCGTGTCGTAAAGGCTGTGTATGCGTGCGTAAAAGTACTGTCCCCCTCGACGGCAATGTATAAGACGGGTCAGAACATGCCAACCGTAGTCTAGACCCGAGTCTTCTACGTTGCTGACAGGTCTGCAGTTAGTTGCCACCCATTTTGCAATAGCGGTAGTCATTTTTTGGATTTGGTTTCATCCGCAGGTCGTAAGTAGCACTCTCCAAAATAGTGCTTTGCCTGAGCCTGCTAGCATCAACCTGAGTCACGTTAACTGTACTATGCTCCTCACATGAGGGCCCTGGGTAATCAGTCCCCGTTTCCCTGGCCAGTCTGACGCCCCTGCACAGGAGCACAGCGTGACGCACACATCAATACACAGAATGCACAATGCATACCTGAACATTTCTTCCATTTGAACAAAAAGGCCTTTCCCCAATTCCCAAAACAATGAGTTTGTGCAACCCGATTCCTCTGCTCGATTCCTCGCCTCACGTCGTCAATTTGATAAGACGTGTGGCACATCTTGGGCACGTTCAGTTCAGCTATGGTTTCCGGGTCGAACGACGTTTCCTTGGAACGGTGTGCAACAGGCTTTGAGATAGATTTTCTCTTGTTTAGTGGGTGTGTCACAGGTAGAGGTGTGACGAGATCTCGTCTCATGAGAATAAATGTGACGAGATTTCTGGTCAAGGCAAAAAGTGTCTCGCCATATCAGTACACCGTTCTCCAAAGTTGACTCTGAGTTTACTTTTGCAGAGCGATAGCGGAAGAAAAAAGCTGCCCGTTTTTACAGGCAGCTTTTTTCTTCCGCTATCGTTAGCCAGCGTTAGAATGTTAGAGAGATCTCTCTCTCTCTCTCTCTCTCTCTCTCTCTATATCTATATTTATCTTAATTAATGATATTAAACAAAGTTCGTCCTATGATGGTCATAAATCGATACTAGAATAGCCTACTTCCTTGTTTAGTGCTGCAATGAATAAAATGCAGAGGAGGAAAGAGCATCCGTCTTCACAAAAATCATCTGTTGAGTGTTTGATGGTAATTTATTTGTCCGTGAAACAATAGTAAAATAAGCTTTATTCCTCTGTCTACTGTACAATGACAAATTCAAGTACAAAACCAAAAATGTTGTCTTACTGCCAGAAAACGCTTAATTATGTTGTAACCTTAGTCTCTTCACTCAGAGAATAAGTAATGGTGTAACTGTTAGTTAAACAGGAGAGAAGCCCGTCGTTTGAGTTTGTGGCAAAAACATTCAGTGCTCGTTTTTCATATTGTGACTTTTGATTGAATAAAGGACTATTTTTCCAGTCTTATTTCTTCATTGAAGTTTTCTATGTAAAAGTGGTAAAATCTTGTCTCGTCTCGATCTTGTGAACTCAATCTCGTGAGCTAGGTGTCTCATCCCACCCCTAATCACAGGTGATACCCAATCAGCGGAGACATGTCTGTCAACTAGGGTTGCAGGATATTGACAAAATTTGATATTGCGATATCAATATTAATTTTGATATGTTTAAACATGTCAAATTACTGCTGGAGCTTCAGATGGATGGATAAAATTACTAAACTTATGGGAAAACGCATCAAAATAGATTCATAACAAATAAAAAGTTTTCTTACAATACAAGGGTTATTTCAACTGACAGTCATATTGGACTGGTAAAACATGAATAAATAATTACCGACCATGTCTACAGAACAGGACATGTTTTACTAGTTGTACAGTATAAAAACAATAAATAAAGAGCATGTCTACAGAACAGGACATATTAGAAACAATAAATAAAATAAAAAGAATTGCATACTTATCGCGACATTTTCAATATAATATTGCGCAACTTGATATCGTGATAAAGATTTTGAGTCGATATATCATGCACACCTATTGTAAACTCGTGTTAATAAAAAGGCAGAGTGCTTGTGCACACAACATGGTGTTACAAATGAAGTTGTCTGTCCGACAGCAGCTCTGCTATATTCACATTAATAGTATTTTCCTCATTAGCCTAATAATGTATTATTTTACCCACCCGCTATTAATCAGAATGTTAATTGATATGACCTGCACGGATCATAACTAAATATAACCATATATAACTATGTATTCCCTCGCTCTCCCTCTTTTCCTCTCTGTGTCTCTGTCACTCCTCTTTGTTTACATGCCACCGGTGAAAAGATTTTGGCAGAGGATACATCGGTGTATCCTCCATTACAGCTCCTCTAGGAGCCTCCTCGCTCCTCGATGTGCATTTTAGCAAATGACTCGTCCTTCAACGTGGCGCACTGAGAATTATTTCTGTCACTGCGGAGGATTGAGGAGGTACACATTCGGGAATTGAGTAAGGCCCCTTTAATCACTCAGATAGCTCAAACATACCAACACATCTTCCTACCAACTGGTTCTCTTTGTACACTGAAGCAGTGATGTAGAGTACAGGTAGATGCCTCCACACACTGAAGTTACTGTAGTTCCTATTGTCCCTTTCTGTCTCACTAGACTGATGCTAGACTTTCATTATGTATCTGAAAGGAAACTTCAGTTGTCTGACTTTATGAGAATACATGTTTAAAAGAATTATGAACTCTGTTGCTCCATGGTTTATAGGGAGATAGGGAAGAGGCTTCTCTTTCAGTCACATTTTTTCATGTTGTAGGTCATGCCAAAGTGAATCTCAGATAAGTCAGCCCCTTCAATAGTTCCTCTACTTAAGTGCCACGTTATGTTTTGCCAAAGTTTCCTAATTTGCGGGATTTACTGGTGTTTTATTTGCAGCATTTTATATTTTCTGTTTTCTTCATTTGCTCCCTCAGCCACAAAGTACATTTGGAATAAACAACTTTTTTTTTTTACCAGATGTGAAGCATCAATACACCAGTGAAATGATAACTGATGAACTTAAATAAAAACAGCAGGGCACATTAAATAACTCTGTTGGGACTAAAGCAATGCTAATGTGTTTTGATATTTCCAGCAGCATTTTTCAACAGTTTACTTCAAATAAAGAACGAGGGAGTGTCAATGGCCCTCATTTATGAAACGTGCATACTACCTAGGACAGGCGTAGGACAGGCGTAGGACAGGCGTAGGACAGGCGTAAGGACAGGCGTATGCCGATTCCTACCCAAAACAAGGCATTTATCAATTTGAACGTGAGCGTAGGCTGCGATAAAATCTCAGGTCTGGTCTGAACTCATGTGCAACACGTTTTTTTGTGGCCAGTTTGATGTCGGACCATTTTTTCTTGAACTTATTGGAAATACAAATATAGTTATCAGAATACTAAAAGTTATATTTAATGATTTAAGCGTAGAAAATTATTTATTACTTATTGGATAAATAACTTAAATATTCAAACCTCTGCAGGGGCTTCTCAAACAAAGGGTGAGGTTTCCATTTTACTGTAGCTGCCAAAAGACACACAAAAAAAGTCACAAAATGGCCACAGGTCCGAGAGGTCTGGATTCCCATTGGCTGCGGGGACCCTGAAAGCAGCATGGGGTCCGAGCCTATAAAACTTTCTAACAAACCTTTTTCTTTGTCTTCCGTTACTGGCTCACGCTGCTAAAGGATGTACGCAAGCGCTTCCACGAATTTCCCAAGAAAAGTGGATTTATTTCAGTGTTCTGGCCATCTTGGATGCTATGGAAATACGCGACCAGTGTTTCAAATCTGCAGAAGAGAGAACCACGGTTTTCTCTAGAAGAAAATCGGACAACATGGACACTGTTTTTCTTCTCAAAGCCGACAAAGTTGGTCTCCACTGCCTCTGGAGAAACCAGGTTTTTCTCCGTGAACCGCTGATGAGCGAATGACATGGACCGTTCTGTTTTATTGTGGAAAGACTATGGACAAAACAAACGGACTGCACACAAGTAAGAAGGCTTTAGTTCGGGGCAGAGAGATATAGAGCGATACAGGGATATTTTGGTTTACTATGGAAAACAATAATATGCCAAAGATAATGAGATAATATAGCCTATCTCCATGGTATTCTAAGACAACATCAGTCGCTATAGAATGTTGTCAGTGAAAACTAAATGTCATAGGTTCCCTGTTAATGCTATTGTACCGGTGTAAAGTTTTTGAAGGAACTCGGCAGGTAGGTTATTCCAAACATCTTGGAGAACTAACAACAGATCTTCTATGGATTTAGGCTTCCTCAAATCCTTCTGTCTCTTCAGGTTATCCCAGACAGACTTTATGATGCTGAGATCAGGGCTCTGTGGGGGCCATGCCATCACTTCCAGGACTTCTTGTTCTTCTATACACTGAAAATAGTTCTTAATGACCTTGGCTGTTTGTTTGGGGTCGCTGTCCTGCTGCAGAATAAATTTGGGGCCAATCATACGCCTCCCTGATGGTATTGCATGATGGATAAGTATCTGCCTGTATTTCTCAGCATTGAGGACACCATTAATCCTGACCAAATCTCCAACTCCATTTGAAGAAATGCAGCCCCAAACTTGCCAGGAACCTCCACCATGCTTCACTGTTGCCTGCAGACACCCATTATTGTACCGCTTTACAGACCTTCGGCGAACAACCTGCCTTCTGCTACAGCCAAGTCAAATTTTGACTCATCAGTCCAGAGCACCTGCATTTTTCTGCACCCCAGTTCCTGTGTTTTCGTGCATAGTTGAGTCGCTTGGCCTTGTTTCTATGTCGGATGTATGGCTTTTTGGCTGCAACTCTTCTATGAAGACCACTTCTGGCCAGACTTCTCCAGACAGTAGATGGGTGTACCTGGGTCCCACTGGTTTCTGCCAGCACTGCTGGACATCTTCCGATTTCGAAGGGAAATAAGCTTGATGTGTTTTTCATCTGCTTCACTAAGTTTCCTTGGCCAACCACTGTGTCTACGATCCTCAACGTTCCCTGACTTTTTGCAAGTGTGCCTAGAAGAATTGATGCTGGTTTGAAGGCAAAGGGTAGCAACACCAAATATTGATATGATTTAGATGTTTTTTTGGTTGCTCACTTTGCATTTTGTAAATTGATCAAAATAAACAAACAATCTGTCACGGAAGGAGCAGGAGTCAGGATGAAGGTAAGTGAAGCTGAACTTTATTATACAAAATCCAACAGGAGGAACAGAGAGCAGGTCCACTAGCAGCACTCCAACAGGTAGGAAACGAGAGCAAGTCTAAAAGTCGTGACACAAGCGTACACATAGACGTACCTCGACATATAGACATACAAGACCAAACAAAGAATGAATGTGCCTTTGCTGCTTATAAAGATGGTGGACTGATGAGGTGCAGGTGGTGAACTGATGACGTGGCTTAACAAAGGGCAGGTGTGAGTGATCAGTGCTGATGAACTGCAGGTGTGAACAATGAGTGCTGATGACAGTGAATGGGAAAACAAACTGAAAGTCCATGACAACCAACTGAAAATCCATGAAAACCAACTGAAAGTCCATGTAAACCTGACACAATCATTATTTATATTTTTGAAAGCATTCTTAGTTTACAGCATTTTTTTCCACACCTGCCTAAGACTTTTGCACAGTACTGTATGTAGATGTTGCCTAAATGTAGGCCTTAAAATTCTGGTTCTTGGGTTATACTGTATGCAAGCCAAACTACACAGCGAAATGACGCTCTGATTGAACCAATCCACAGCACAGTTACAGTAATTAGTGTAATTAAATAGCATTCTTTGGACAACTTATCTTATAGAGAGAGGAATTAGATATAGTATGCTATTACTTTATCACACATTTACATGAGCAGACAGATAGCATTTAAGTCATTGCTTACCCCAAAAAACCCACCAACCCCCCCCCCCGCGCCTAAGTACATTCCCCCATGCAGCTTTGATGTGTCTAAAAGCTAACATTACAGTAACTTTTGTTTAACAGAGTAGAAATGGAAGAAGAGGATATGTCTGCCACTTTTTACTTGTTAACATCTTGGTTTCTTGACTGGTTGTTGACATAAGTGTAGCTCTAATACAGTAACAAAAGATGTGAGTGCAAAGATTTTGCAAACGCAAGTTACGAATACCCTGGGGGCTAAGCACCCCCTGTCTTTAAATCCTAGTGACGTCCCTGGTGCCCGTTAAGAATGTATGATGGCAATGGATGAAAATCTACCAAGTCATTAATGTTAAGGCATTGCAACCTTATATTCTGTTTTGTCACAGAGTACAGATGGTATTCAGAATGATAGTCAGCTTCATGTATATCCATCACAAAATACACTGCTGCATCATTGTGAATTAAAACAATTAGAAGTTCTCCCATCTCCATGGACTCGTCATTTATTGACACAAGAAAATGCTCTTTTTTGCTGTACCTTTATACTCTGTCTGTGGAAACACTATTATTGCTTTCTGAAAAGCCGAACTCTCTCACTGAGTGTTTAATTGCGTCACTACAAAGGCTGGGGTAAAAGGTGCAACTATCTTTGACTTGCAGAAGCTGACTACATCCAGGCCCAGCTGAAAGATATGCCTGAAGCATCTGATGTCTTTCAGATAAAGTTAGGCAGATGTTTTTAAAGTTTTTCAAATGCCTGGCACATCTCTTATAAGTAGCTGTGTTTACTTTCAAAACGCATCGTCCACACTCTGATCAAGGGGACGAATTTCAAGATTAGTCCTGCATGAAGTGACGCATGAAATGGTGTTTTGGTTTTAGAGGAATCAATCTCAGGAAATAAACACTTTCTTGATTCCAAATATTCTTGGATTAAAATATCGAGATAGGTTACTTGTGACAGTGAAATCCTTTGTGTATAAATCAAATCAACAATATCTTTAAGATGGAGTGTTAATTGCCACACATTATCCTCTGGATTTTGTACTTTGTCACAAATTAATATAGGTAGCAACCTTAATAAATTCCAGTTTTGAATGGCTTGACCTGAAAGCTTGGACCCCTCTGGGTTGACATGGCTTTGTGAGAGCATCAGATCCTTTGTACTTGAACAGCTTGATACGCCGGTTCAAAAGTGAATATATAAACCATTTATTTTTCTTATTGAAATACTTTAAGTACAGGGCAACATTATAAGATAAGACACCCTCAAATATGTCATGGCCTAACCAAGGTGGGAGACCAGGCTGGCAAACATGAAAAGATTTCAGAGCATTGAAACAGGGTTTACCTTTATGCCTTTGTTGTGCTGACTGTCTGCAGCTTGTAGATCACCAACAGCAGAATCGTAACTGTCATGGGTGCGCTGTGGACCACAGACATTTGGATTATGACCATGAAACTCATCTAGCGTGATTTCACAGTATCTGCAAAAATATTGAGAATGACTGAAGTTTTCAGTAAACCCACCAATGTTGTGCGAACCCAAGTTATCACAAGCAATACAGTACATAGCCCCTTTGACAGTTTCACCACATACAGTTACCCCATTTTCCTATTAATCTTTTAAATCCACCAACAAGTCTGAGAAAACCTTAGCACTCCCAAACTGTTTTAGGTCATTCTCTCCACACAATAGGACAAGGGACATGTGATCTGTGTTGGACCGCACATGAGCAGGTAGATTAGCCACAGAAAGATATACTGCAACAACTTTGTGTTTCTCCTTGGCAGAGCCAAGTGGATTTACTATTTCAAAAGCATCCTGGTAAAGGATACGCTTCAGGCATCCTGGATTTTCACTGAAGAACTGGACTTGAAGTTTTTTCCATCACTTATGTATGTCACCAAAATCACCTGGGTTAGAGTCTGTTTCACAAGACTGTTGTGACACTGAATTCTTCCATAATTCAGAATCCAATAAGTTATTTACAGTTTGTTTCACGGGTATGTAGTAAGCAAACCTTTCTGTCATATTTTCATCATTTCCTAATGTTACTTTTTTTAGGCTCTATGTATTTGAATATCTTTTAGAAGGTCTCAGCTCTTGAATATGTTGTTCTCAGTGGTCCCGTATGACAGGAAGAGAACAGATCTGAATCCTTCACACAATCACAGATTTTAGCAATAGCATCATCTGTTAGACACATCTTTTAAAAGTGAACGCAGTTTACTCAAAGGGTAATCATGTCCCAACTCATGCACATTTTGCATCTCTTCAACAATTGTCTGTATTGTTGAAGCTGGGAGAAGGAGCTGCCCTTGCAATTTCAGGTAGAATGAACATACATTCCTACACTCTAAAAACAATTAAAGTGGCTCAACTTAAAAAAATTAAGGTAACAATTTGCATGGACTTTTTTTTAAGTAGTTCCGACTCAGCCATTATTGAGTAAATTCCGTGATTCTTTTATAGTCAGACTAACTCAATTATTTAAAATAAATTCACACCCAAATCAGTTTTAATGGGGAACTTCAGTATTTTTCAACCTGGGCCCTATTTTCCCATGCGTGTGTGTACCAGACTGATGGGGAGAAGAATATCTTTAATTAGTCCAGTATTGGACTCTTCTCTGCTTCTCTTCATAGTCGTTAGACTCATATACTGTATAATCAATGACATAATCAAAGTAGAGGGAGGCAGACCAGTACATCCCAATCCGGCAGGGGAGAGTTCTAGGCCGACCAGGCTCCTCTCCTTACCCTGTCTCTCTTAATTATGCTGATATAGTTTTAGACTACTGGGGGACTTCCTTTGACACACTGAGCTTCTCTCTCCTCTCTCTTTCCATCTGTGTGCTTCCATGTTCCAGAAATGCTTGTTACTAACCTAGCTCTGGGGAGCTTTTTCCCCAGAGTCCATATCTTTTCTTTTCGCCCAGCATGTTTCCTTGGATTAGGGTGGCTCCTGAATCATGGTTGAAGCCTGTCACCATGGTCCTGCTGCGCGCCCTGCTATGCCCTGTTAGACCTGCTACGCTCTGCTGTGCCCTGCTACCTCCTGCTGCGTCCTACTACGCCCTGCTACGTCCTGTGACGCCCTGCAGTGCCCTGCTACGTCCTGTGACACCCTGCAGTGCCCTGCTATGCCATGAACTACTATTTCTGGTCATTGTTCCATTATCTTTATTGTGACTATTATTGCCACTGTTCATCACACCCCCAACCGGCAATGTCAGACACCGCCTACCAAGAGCCTGGGTCTGTCCGAGGTTTCTTCCCGAGAGGGAGTTTTTCCTCACCACTGTTGCACTGAATGCTTGCTCTTGGGGGAATTACTGGAATTGTTGGGTCTTTGTAAATTATAGTGTGTGGTCTAGACCTACTCTATCTGTAAAGTGTATTGAGATAACTCTTGTTATGAATTGATACTATAAATTGAATTGACTATTGAGGGAGAGTGCATCAGCCGGTGGCCACAAAATGAGCTAAGACGTAGTTCTAAGAGGCAAATGCGCACCTTTAAAGTGTGTTCACAAATAGTGCTCTTTTTTCTCTGTAACAGGCTCAGGTGGTTACTCTAAGTCCTGACAAAAGTATGGAAAGCATTCCCTTTACCCTTCACTTGTTTCAGCTGTGTAAAACCAAGTCTCCTAAGAACTACGTTTTAACTTGTTTTGCGGCTGCCATCTGATGCGCTCTCCATCAATACTGGACCAATTAAAGATATTCTTCTCCCCATCAGTCTGGCACGCACGCACGCACGCACACACACACACACACACACACACACACACACACACACACACACACACACACACACACACACACACACACACACACACACACACACACAAGGGGAAATAGGGCCCAGGTTGAAAAATACCTAAGTTCCCCTTTAATCAAAATTAAAAGTGTTTGGGAGCTTCTAAGTCAAATACTTGCAGGCTTTTACAAGGAAGTTGCCCTTAAAAAAAGGAACATGCTCAAATTATTAATGTGAGGACCAATCCCCTGAATTCAGTGCTTCATTCTCTGTGCATGTTAAAGAATAAAAAATACAAAAACACCATGCACCATGTGAAAAGGAATACATAAATTAAATGTTGCTGGTGTTGGAAAAAACATGCTATACATGTATTCTCCATGGCGAATATAGAAGCATGTTTCCAAGGGACTTTGTAAATAGTGTCTGATACATATTAACTATAAACTGGCAAGAACACTAAGCATTGTAAGTAGGTGTACCTAATGAAGTGCCAACTGTCAACAGTACAGGGGTCCTTTTCAGAAAGCAGGTTTAGTGAAGTTTGTTAACCCTGAGATGAGGGAAACTCTGGGTTTTCTGTTTCAGAAAGGTAGGTTAATCAAAGCTGAGGGGTATCTCGAGCCCGTTTCAGAAAGAGAGGTAACTTAACCTCCAACACATTCTCACACCCAACTCGTAAAATAAGGACGTTCGGTCAGGAGCCTGTCTCGTTCTTATTGACGTTAAAAGTCTCCTTTAGCGTCTCATGCAAACGTGCTTGGTCGCCACTATTGCCAAGCGGGGGAGGACGCCTCACACGCCGGGAGACGGCCGCGGGTGAAGCGCGACAATAACGGAATCGCCGAGGTTGGGTTTAGGAGAAAAACAATGGGGAAAGGACGCCTCAAAAGCCGGGAAACGCACTCCGGAGACGGGGAAACAAAACGCCACACGCGGGACGCGAACCCGAGGAAGGACGCCTCAAAAGCCGGGAAATGAAAGTCCGGTGTTTTACCCATCCACCACCCCAACCACCCTCCTTACGCAGCAATTTCCCCTTACATACCACTCGCTAAATCTCATCCAACAGCAGCTCTCCCCAGTACGTTACACAAATACGCCGAAGGGTGCTTTATCGTCGCTGAAGGCCACTGACCAAACGTACTTATTTTACGAGTTTGGAATGAGAACGGGTTGTAACCTCAGAGTCAGTTGCTATGGTAACTGAGCCTGTGAACCTAACCTGGTCCAGAGCAGGTTTTCTTCAAGAAACCTTGAGTTTCTCTCAGTCTCCTCCCTCTGACACAGCGCGCTTTCATTTCCTCATTCATTCATTCAGTCTGTATCAGGCGCATTTTAGCACAGTTTGTTATCTGCATGAATAAAAAAACATATTGGTTTATGTTAGGCAGATTATAAAACTTTTTTTTTTTTTTTTATCAAACATTGCATGACCTTTTGTCGAAAATCCTGTTGATGAAGAAGCTTTATTACTTCACAGAGAGTTTACGTCGGGAGATGATATTGAGTCCCGACTACATGTAGTTTCATTTCCAGATAACCTATTTGAGAGGTATTTTCTTCACAGTCGATCAGATATATCCGTCCTCATATCACTAACATCCACCATCGTGGGCATGCTTTTACATCGCAGCAGATTCTTTGTGTTGTATTATGTTTTTTGCAAACGGTTTTCTTTACAACATTGGTGAGGCGGATCATATTAGTAAAGCCACTGTATGCTGAGCCGTCAGAAAAGTGTGCCTCGCTCTGAAAAGTTTCTTAAACGTTTTTGTAGTGTTCCCTGGACACAACCAGTGAGAGACATTAAAAATAATTAAATTATTATAAATTATATTTTTGTTAATGATCATGGTGCTGCAGGCTCAGAATGGGATTGGTAGTAGTTTACTTTTTCGCCCGCAGGATTGTACCTAAATTAAATTATAAGTGTAGTACCAGAATGTGCGGAGTGGAGAGGATGGAATGGCCTGCCAGCAGTCCTGACCTCAACCCCATATGCACACTTGTGGGTTTAGCTGTTTGTGCCAGAGTGACCAACACAACCACGTTGGCTGACTTGCGACAAATGCTGGTTAAAGAATGGGATGCCATCCCACAGCAGTGTGTGACCAGGCTGGTGACAAGCATGAGGAGGAGGTGCCAGGCTGTTGTGGCTGTGTATGGTTCTTCCACACGCTACTGAGGCTTCTGTTTGTGAAATGAATAAATTGTTAAATTGCCAATATGTCTTTTTTCATGGGCGCAACCCACATACTCAGTGCTACTGCTCATCCCACAAATCCTGTGGATGTGGCACCATTTGAAAGGGAACTAAACAGGCCTTCCAATGGTATAAGTTTACATGTTCAAACTCGCTGTTTGTGCGCATGAGTATTTTCGCCGACCAGTTTGTTTGTGGTTGTTACCATGGTGAATCGTAGTATCATGGCTCTATTCATGCTGCCTTTTTATTGTGGTGGTGCATGTGCTTAGCTCTGAATCAACCTACTCCGAGTTGATTGAACCAACTCAAATCAGCTGTCCTGGAACCGAAAACTCTGAGTTTCCCATCTCAAGGTAAATCAACTCAGAGATCAGGGTTAGACTCAGAGTTTGTTAAACCTCCTTCCTGAAATGGACCCCAGGTGCTGTTTCTTGCACAACAAAACTTTACAAACATAACATATCCTGTTGAATTTGAGGACAGTCTAATTCTTCAAATTTTGAGCACAGCAGTTTACTTTTTAAAGACATTACCTTTGGACTGGCTTTCAGCCCATCCAGCTCAAGGAATATCTTTTGAAATACCTCAAAAGTATCTTTTGGGTAGCTGAGGTTGAGTCCGTATATCAGCCCCATTAGCAAGGCACAGGATCTGGGTACGTCCAGGTCTTGCAGGACTTCTGTTCCCTCAATGAAGATCCTCACGCTGGCTGGATCAGACATGGTGGCACCTCTGGATATGACAATCTTCATCACTTCATTGACAATCTTCCCACCATCCTGGCATAATTAGGTCAGAATCAATGTCAGTGTTTTAGTCATCATATTTAAAATCAAGAGTAACACAAAATACAGTGTGTCTGAACTTAAGTATCTGATTTACCTACCAACTGCTCTTTGAAGAGATCATCCTCCTTTTCTCTGAGATACACCATTAAGCCACAGATAGCAACCTCTCTCCTTTTTTCCACAGACTCATCCTGTGAATAAGACAAAATATGCTAAACTGCTCCTCTATGAATTTGGGTTTTTAATAATTACATCACTAGGAAAATAGACCAAAGAATGAAGTTTATAAGACTTTGACTGTACAAATTACCAATCTGTATTGTTTATAATTAAAATCAAATAATGAATTGATCATTTAAAAAAAATCCTGATAAATATTAAATGTCACGGATAGACCAGGAGTCAGACTGAAGGTGAGTGAAGTTTGACGTTTATTGCAAAATCCAACTTGAGGAACACAGAAGCAGGAACAAACTGGCAGATCTTCAACAGGTAAGTACTTCGTGGGATAACAGGTAGTTTGGCAAGAGCGAGTCTGTGAGTCATGCTACATACGAGACCAGACGAGGAGTGAGTGTGTGTGTGCTGCTTATAAGGTGGTGGACTAATGAGGTGCAGGTGGTGAACTGCTGATGTGGTGTGATGAAGTGCAGGTGTGTGCAATCAGTACTGAGGAGATTGGGAGCGGATGAGGGGAGTGAGTGACGGGGGAGGAGTGAGTGCCGGTGGGACCCTGACAGTACCCCCCCCTCCCAAGGAGGCTCCCGACGACCGAGAAAAGGGGCGAACACGGCGACGAGGTCTGCCCCGACCCCTGGGGGCGGGGCGATCAGGGTGGTCAGCATGGAACTGGACGAGGAGAGCGGGGTCCAAGATGTCGCAACGTGGGACCCACGACCTCTCCTCAGGACCGTAGTCCTCCCAGTTGACCAAATACTCGAGGCGAGGACCTCGCCGCCGTGAGTCCATGATGGTGCGGACTCGATAGATCGCCTCCTCGTTGACGGGAACGGGAGGAGGAGGCACCTCGGTGTCAGGGTCTGTGGAAGGAGGAGAGACAGGGTCAGTGAAGGGCTTCAAAAGAGAGACATGAAATGATGGTGAGATTCTGTAATGAGGTGGAAGGTTTAGCCTGTAGGTGACGTCGTTCAGCTGCCTCTGTACAGTGAAGGGTCCGATGTATCGTGGACTCAGCTTACGGCAAGGTAGGCGGAGGCGAAGGTCCCGAGTGGAAAGCCACACCTTTTGGCCAGGTTGGTATTGAGGGGTTTCGGAACGATGTCGGTTTGCTTGTGTCTCATGCTGGCGTACTGCTTGTTGGAGATGTACGTGGGCCGAATCCCACACCTTTTCACTGTTCTGGAACCAGTAGTCAACGGCAGGCACCTCTGAGGGCTCACCCGACCAGGGAAAGAGAGGTGGTTGGTAACCCAGGATGCACTGGAACGGGGTGAGTCCTGTAGTGGTCTGACGAAGGGAGTTTTGGGCGTATTCTGCCCAGGGGAGGAAACGACTCCAGCTGTCCTGGTTCTGGTGGCAGTATGTCCGTAGATACCGTCCGATTTCCTGGATCTTCCGTTCAGCTTGTCCATTAGTCTGGGGATGATATCCTGAAGACAGGCTGACTGTAACCCCGAGGAGCTTGAAGAAAGCTTGCCAAACTCTGGAGATGAATTGCGGTCCTCTGTCCGATACAATGTCCTCAGGAATGCCGAAGTTCCGAAACACATGGCAAAAAAGAGCCTCTGCGGTCACGAGAGCAGTAGGGAGTCCGGGTAGGGGAATCAACTTACACCCCTTGGAGAATCTGTCCACCACAACAAGGATACAGGTGTGGCCGTTGGATCGGGGAAGGTCGGTCATGAAATCGATTCCCAGATGGGACCATGGGCGCCGTGGAACAGGAAGCGGCATGAGCTTGCCTGCCGGTAGCCGTCTGGGAGTGTTGGTTATGGCGCAAACTGAGCAGCCTGAGACATATCGAGATACATCCTGGGAGATAGACGGCCACCAGTATCGTTGGCTGAGGAGCGAGAGGGTACGCCTGCTACCTGGATGTCCTGAACCCAGAGCAGTGTGAGCAGAGTCTAGCAAGGTGGTACGAAACTGACGAGGGACGAAGGTTACTCCTTCAGGGCCACCTGGCGGAGCTGGATGGAGAAGGTTCGCCTGAGTGATCTGCTCATCAATGTCCCAGATGATCGGGCTGACGAACATGGTTGGAGGGAGGATGGGTTCAGGTTGGAGCTCCTCTGATGCGGACTGGTGAAGACGAGAGAGAGCATCCGCCTTGCCGTTCTTACTGCCCGGTCGGTAGGTAATGTGGAAGTCGAAGCGAGTGAAGAAAAGGGCCCAACGAGCTTGGCGGGGATTCATCCGTTTTGCCTCTCTGATGTATTCCAGGTTGCGATGATCAGTTATGACTTCAAACTGGTGATCGGCTCCCTCCAACCAATGCCTCCATTCTTCTAGGGCCAGTTTTATGGCCAGCAGCTCTCGATTTCCGATGTCGTAGTTCTGCTCTGCCAGGGAAAGTTTCTTGGAAAAGAAGGCACATGGATGGAGTCTGGGAGGTGTCCCCTGGCGTTGAGAAAGCACCGCACCAACACCGGTGGAGGATGCGTCGACCTCGACAACAAAAGGTAGTTCTGGGTTGGGATGAGCCAGGATGGGGGCAGTAGAAAAGGCGTCCTTAAGGCGTGTAAAGGTGGAGAGGGCATCTGGAGACAGGGACAGGGTTTTGGGCTGCCCCTTGAGGGCCGAGGTCAGAGGAGCGCTGATGAGACTGTAGTTGTTGATGAATCTCCTATAGAAGTTGGCGAAACCGAGAAACCGCTGGAGGTCTTTTACAGTAGAGGGATGAGGCCAGTGTCGAATGGTGTCCACCTTCCTCTGATCCATCTGGACGCCTTGTTGGTCGATGATATAACCCAGGAACTGCACAGAGGGGGTGTGGAACTCACATTTCTCCAGTTTCAGGTACAGTTCGTATGCTCTGAGTTTCTCCAGAACCAGACGGACATGTCGTCGATGTTCAGAGAGGGAGGAAGAATGCACGAGAATGTCGTCTATGTAGACCACAACGAAGTTATTGAGGAACTCCCGGAGAACTTCATTCATGAACCCCTGGAAGACAGCTGGGGCGTTGGCCAGTCCGAAGGGCATGACCTGGTATTCATAGTGTCCAGAGGGTGTGACAAATGCCGTCTTCCATTCGTCTCCTTTACGAATGCGGACCAAATTGTATGCACTGCGTAGGTCTAGTTTGGTGAAGATGCGGGCTCCACGCAGCTGCTCCAGTGCGGCAGGGACTAGAGGAAGGGGATATTTGAACTTCACTGTTTGTGAGTTGAGGGATCTGTAGTCTATGCACGGCCGTAAACCACCATCCTTCTTGGCCACAAAGAAGAAGCTGGAAGCGGCAGGAGAGGTAGATGGGCGAATGAACTGCTGCTGGAGTGCTTCCTTCACATACTCCTCCATGGCTCTTTGTTCTGGAATGGAGAGGGGATAGACCCGGCCCCTAGGAGGAATGGCTCCAGGTTGTAGGTCGATGGCGCAGTCCCAAGGCCGATGAGGAGGTAGCTTAGTAGCCAGCTGTTTACTGTAGTCAACGGGCAGTTCCACTTGGTGTTGGACCTCAGGACTTTCGATGGAGGTGGAGCAAACGGGAAACCGGGGTTTTATGACAGGGCTGGACTGGGGAATCCTCTGCAGTGGCGTGACACAGGAATGAAAACAGCCCTCACCCCATTGAAGGATCTCACCAGTTGTCCAGTCGATGGTGGGTTGATGTTGCACTAACCATGGCCTTCCCAAGATGAGCTCAGCAGTGGAGTCCTCCAGTACCATAAACGTGATTTCTTCGGGGGGGTAGGCTGCCTATACAGAGCGTCAGAGTGGGGGAGAAGTGGCGAATCCGTCCCTTGCCCAGCGGTTTTCCTTGGATGGTGTGAACTCAAAATTCCTGACTGCTCCGACGTCTTCGGACCCCTAACGTTTGTAGGAGTGGAGTGGAGATGAAGTTCCCCGCTGAGCCAGAGTCAATGAGGGCTTGCGCTGTGACACAGATACGCGCAGTATGAATCAGTTTCTATCATTGGTGGGAGTTGAATGGAACTCACCGCAGGGCGCTGGGGTCGAACGGGGCAGTCTCCGATGAAGTGTTTTCCATCTCCGCAGTATAAACAGAGCCTGAGTCGTCTACGACGCTGATGCTCGGTAGGCGACAGACGGTTGGAGTCAATCTGCATGGGCTCGGTGGCTGGAGGATCGGCAGTGGGTACCAGGGGTGAAGGAGAAAAAGCAGTGGCAGAATCTTCACAGGCAGACAAACGTTGGGAGACACGAACAGTCTTCTGAATCAGGCTTTCTAGTCCCATCGTGTCATCGTATACCACCACTAGCTGGCGGACATCAGGGTTGAGTCCTTGTCTGAAGGCGGTGATAAGAGCGATCTCATTCCATCCACTAGCTGCCGGCAGAGTGCGAAACTGAAGAGCATAGTTACTCACTGATGATTGTCCTTGACGAAGCCGATAGAGTTGGTCATGAACGGTGAGATCTGCCGCCACCTGCCCGAAAACTTCTTTGAAGTGTTGAATAAAGTTCGACAATGATGTCACCACATGGGATTTCGAATTCCACAGCGACTGGGCCCACTGGAGAGCTCTGCCCGACAACAGAGAGATCACGAAAGCCACTCGGGCCATATTGTTGTTGAATAGATGAGCTTGCATCTGGAAATACAGCGACACTTGGAGCAGGAAGCCGCTGCAATCCTCCGCTTCTCCAGAGAATGTTGCTGGTCTGGCAATGGGACTCGCCGCGGCAGCAGCAGCAGCCGAAACAGCGGGTGTTTGCGGAAGTAGATGCTGCTGTGCTGAGAGGAGAATCTGTTCGGGAACGGTGGGTGGATTCGCAGGCGGAGAAGGAAGGAGTGACTGACGCACCGCCTGCACCAGCTCGGTGAATGGATCTCGACCTGGATTCTCCACGGGTTCCGTTGGGTTTTGCATGCTGGTCTGGTCTTCTGTCACGGATAGACCAGGAGTCAGACTAAAGGTGAGTGAAGTTTGACGTTTATTGCAAAATCCAACTTGAGGAACACAGAGGCAGGAACAAACTGGCAGATCTTCAACAGGTAAGTACTTCGCGGGATAACAGGTAGTTTGGCAAGAGCGAGTCTGTGAGTCATGCTACATACGAGACCAGACGAGGAGTGAGTGTGTGTGTGCTGCTTATAAGGTGGTGGACTAATGAGGTGCAGGTGGTGAACTGCTGATGTGGTGTGACTAAGTGCAGGTGTGTGCAATCAGTACTGAGGAGATTGTGAGCGGATGAGGGGAGTGAGTGACGGGGGAGGAGTGAGTGCCGGTGGGACCCTGACATTAAATCTGTTGGCCATGTCTAAGTCTATAATGTTTTAAGAGATCAGTGTGATGGTTGGGGTCGGCTGGCTGTGAGTCTTTGTTTATTGTCAGCCAGCCCCTCCTCGGCTCCTCGGTTCCCCCACTCCGGTGTCTCCTCCTCGGGTCTTCAGCCCCGGTTTCCCCACGTATCCTCGAGCTCCCCGGCCATCCTAGGTTTTCCCCTTGAGTCCCTTGCTCTCCCAGTTTCCACCCCTGAGTACCCCGCTAACCTTTGTTTGAGTTTGTCAATAACCTTGTTACGTTTTTTGGAGCCTTTGCATTTGAGTCCGTTCTGTCCATCACAACAATCAGTCCTTCTTTGTGTTTTAAATTTGCAAATTTTACAAATCCAATTAATTTTAAAACTAAGAAATCTACTTGCAAAAAACTGCACAGAAATAGGCTTTTGTCTTACTCCATGCTTTTTCAGAATGCAAACATTAATGGCAGTTCAGTTCCAATTAACATCGTTAAGCTACCACTGCAAAAGAAAGATACAAAAGACTGCTCTGAAGCATGGTGCTCTTAAGACACTAGCTAGCTAAAAGTATGCTAACTCAACAGTCGGTGAATTAGCTTAGGACAAGTTACAACTTCAATTTTAGTGTGTGAAAACAAATCAGAATCAGAAAGGGCTTTATTGCCAAGTACGTTTTTTTCAAATACAAGGAATTTGTCATGGTGTTGTTGGTGCATGTCACACATTCTCTAAATATAAGGATAAAAAGAATATAAACAATATAAATATAAACATATACACACAGTATGTATTAATAAAGATAAAAATAAATGTAAAATAAATAATAAAATAAGTTAAACAGTAGTTCTGTATGTTGATACAGTTAGTACATGTTGCAAATGAAACAAAGAAAGATACTCACCAAGACACTTTTCTTGCAAACTACCGTTTCTCCCGCTCTTCCTTTGTCTTGTAGAAGGCGTGGTCAAGCAGTAAAACATGTCCGGGCAAGTTCAGTACTGAACTCTATTGTTAAGAAAAGGTAAAAGTGTTCATTCATAATCAATATATATTTACTGTAAGTTAAGACACTTTTCATTATCATCATCATCATCATCATCATCATCATCATTTTGATCTACTTCTTAAAATAAGTTATCAAATGTATATTATAAATATATGTAACAAATTAAATTTTTTTATGCTGTAAAAGCTCATGATTTTAAGCTTTACTTGCTTATCCCATGAATGATTTTTTAGAGTTTAAGAAAGTTATCACTGAAATTCTGTGGTAATTCAGTGCTTTCATTTGTTGTATCAGTTGAGCACTGGCCAGCATCTTCACATGCAGCAACAGCAGCATCAGACTGAGAAGTACTTTCCCTGTACACGTCACTTATGCTGTCTACTGAACATGCCTATGTTTTCTGGACATATGAGCAGTAAATGATGACTACACAGTGAAAGTATTTTTACAGCCAGTGACTGGACATGCAACAGGTCGCCCCTCCACTATATGCTCCTTTAAGTGGGAGAGAAGTTCCTTCACCGTGTGAAATTGGCGTTCACACAGTGAACAGCACATTTCAAATCTGTAACGACTCTAACGTTAGCAGTAACATTAACAGAGGGGCTCAGGCACATTGTGAACGCGATAGAAGTGAGCTTTGAACAATGCGTAGGTACAAAATGTCCACTTGGCAGTCAGTGCTAACACATTTGAAAAGACAATGTGGTTCATTCCTGTGAACTCTACAATGCAGAACATAACCCCTTAATGTAGCTACTATTTTGCTGCAAAAATGGCAGGTAATAATTTTTAGAAAAAAATAAAACCACCTGTTTTTTAAACGTTTAACGTGGCGCTGCAAAACCACAGCATGAAAAAAACAACGAATGTTAACGTAACTTACTCAAAAGAAATTTACTAGTAACGTTAGCATGAAACCCAGCAGATTAACCAGCAACCAGTCAGTTTAGCTGCTTGTCAAAAACAGAAGCGAGTATTTTTCAGAATAACAGTCATCAAGTTAAAGAAAAGCATGCATTTACCTGATAAAAGAGGATTTTCAACGTTGTCACTTGTCACGTTACATACAACTCCTCCATGCTCCATTCGCTGGCAGTTTGGGTGGTGGTGCGCTGCACACTAACGTGAACTTTGCCAAGCTTGGCTGCTACCGCGATTATTACGTTCTCCCCATGTCTATTATCTCCGGTTACTCTGGCTTCCTCCCACCATCCAAAGACATGCAGATAGGATAATGGTGTAAATGTGTGTGTGTGTGAGCGGTTGTTCGTCTGTGTGCGAAGGACTGGTGACCCTGTGGACCTGTCCAAGGTGTACCCCGCCTTGCGCCCAATGCTAGCTGGGATTGGTTAGAAGATGCCTGGATGGATAGTCTGTAACTAATCAAATTAATTATTAAGCTGTTTGTCTATTTACAGTTTTTAAATTATGTTATGTTAATGTTAAGTCCACAGACTTTTTTTTACAGTGTATTATTGCCACTGTTCACTCATCACTCCCCCAACTGGCACAGTCAGACACCGCATACCAAGAGCCTGGGTCTGTCCGAGGTTTCTCCCTTAAAGGAAGTTTTTCTCACCACCGAGGTTTCTATCTAAAAGGGAGTTTTTCCTCACCACCATCACACTAAATGCTTGCTCTTGGGGGAATTACTGGAATTGTTGGGTCTTTGTATATTATAGAGTGTGGTCTAGACCTACTCTATCTGAAAGTGTCCTGAGATAACTCTTGTTATGATTTGATACTATAAATAAAATTGCTAATCACACACTAATATTATACAACTCAATTTTATATTATATATGTAATATATAGAAAGCACGTGACTTCATGAGCTTCTTTAATGATACAATTATAACAATTAGAGATAAAATCCATCACCTTTTGCCCTCAACTTCTAACGGTTCACCTTTAAACGCAGGATCGCTAGAAAGAACGACTAGAAAGAACGACTAGAAAGAACGACTAGTCCCGACATATTTTTAGACTGCTTTTATCCTATAGACCTTCAACAATTAATGTTAAAGATATCCTCAGCTAAGCCATCTACCTGTCTCTTAGACCCCATCCCAACGAGACTACTCAAAGAAGCGCTACCCATGGTTAACACTTCATTACTAGATATGATCAATATGTCCTTATTAACAGGTTATGTACCGCAGTCATTTAAAGTAGCTGTTATAAAACCTCTTCTAAAAAAAAACACCCTCGATCCTGAGGTCTTAGCAAACTATAGACCTATACCTAACCTTCCCTTTTCATCCAAGATCCTTGAGAAGGTAGTTATCAGGCTCCTCTCCTATTGAACCAGCTCCCAATCTGGGTTCGGGGGGCAGAAACTGTCACCACATTCAAGAATGTACTTAAAACTCTCCTATTTGATAAAGCTTATAGTTAGGGAGTGAGGAGTTGCAGTGTCCACCTAACTGGCCCACCTGCTTCTCTTCATAATTGTTAGATTAATAATATATAACAAAAGTAGAGGGAGGCAGGCCAGCACAGCCCGATCCGGCAGGGGAGAGTTTCAAGCCCGAACCGGCCACCTCTCCTTATGACCTGTCTCTCTTAGTTACGCTGTTATAGTTTTAGACTGCCGGGGGACTTCCTTCCTTTGACACACTGAGCTGCTCTCTCCTCTCCCTTTCTATTACCATTTGTGTGCATCCCGTTCCAGAAATGCTTGTTATTAATCCTAGCTTCTGGGGAGTTTACTCTCTGGAGTCATTGTTTTTTCCCCCAGCGTATTTCCTTGGAGAACGTTGGCACCAAGATCCTGGTTGCAGCTGTCGCCGTGGTCCTGCTGCACTCCCTGCTGAGCTCAGCGGTGCCCTGCAATGTCATGCTGCGTCCTGCTAAACCCTGCTGCTTCCTACTACGTCCATCCATGCTCTGCTGGGCCACGCTACATCCTGTAACGCCCTGCAGCGCCCTGATATGACATGAACTACTACAACTACCATTTGAAGTCACTGTTCCATTATTAATGTGACTATTATCACCACTGTTTATCGCATCCCCTACCGGCACCGTCAGACACCGCCTACCAAGAGCCTGGGTCTGTCTGAGGTTTCTTCCCAAGAGGGAGTTTTTCCTCGCCACTGGAACTGTACTGGTCGTACTGCTTGCTCTTGAGGGAATTACTGCAATTGTTGGGGCTTTGTAAATTATAGAGTGTGGTCTCGACCTACTCTATCTGTAAAGTGTCTCGAGATAACTCGTGTTATGATTTGATACTATAAATAAAATTGAATTGGAATGAATATATTAGGTTTGGATTCTTTGCCCTAAAAATGCAAAGACTCCTGCTTTAGACTTTAGATGACTGTGAAACTAAATCAGCCTTATTGAGCAAATTAAATTCAATGGAACATCAGTATTTTCAGGGGGCTGAAAGCCAATGTGTCCCAGGAGACAAACGCGGTGAACTCCAGTCCATCCTGACTGCAGGTTGTGTTGTTGTTTTCATCTCTGTCCCCCCCCCTCCCCACCTGCACCTATCTGCTGTGTGCCATCTCTAATAAAGCTGCAATCCCATAATACTAATCTCATAAACTAATGAATGCTCGGCGCCCAAAGCGTGGGTGGCTTTGTAATCAAATCACACAGCTATAAACCTTTATTGGTGTTTGCAGAAATTGCTGAAAATGACGTTTAACAACACAAGTATGAAACAAACAGGCCGGCAAAACTCGGTGGAAAAAATCACATCTCCAAAAGATCAATTCAGAATACAATTTTTCTTTTTTCTTTTTTAAATTCCATGAGACACACAGCAGATGTAAGTATCCAGCAAATCCACAGCAGCCACCTGCCAAATGATAGTAACATTTGACTCAATTTAATGTCAATTTAATGTCAGATTAAATTTCAAGTCCCTGACTCACCCTGGACAAGCAAATCACTTTCCATAAATGCACTACTGACTCCCATCATTTCTCAAACAAAGGCGTCATATCTGTGAACATAAGACATATACCCAGGAAATGTGTGTTCGGGTCACAGGAGTGTTTTAATTTAAACCACAATCTTTTTTCTAATCTTAACTAGTCGTTTTGATGTCTGAACTTAACTGTTGTTGCGGCATGACCTAGGGCTGCAAGATATGAGGGAACTATGCGATAACGTTGTTGAATATTGCGATAAGTGTTCTCATTTCTGCTGATTTCAGTCTTCTGCTAAAATACAACAAAATTGCTTGAGTTTAAAACAAATGAAGGAAACCATTTCCAACATTCTTTTATTGAACAAATTAAACATTGAATTGAATATAAAAGCCAACGCTTAAAATAAGAATAACAGTTAAATGCACAAGTGCAGTTTTCTGCTGATATTTTCTTTCAACAAATAGTAGAGTTGGGTATCGTTTGGATTTTTTTCCGATACCGAAGCACAATACCTTCACCCATTTACACTATTCCTATTCTGCTACCATATTGTCTCAACAAGAAAGGTTAACTCTTACATTTACATCCAGGAGTTGACTCAAACTTGCATATGGCTCTACAGTTAGATTGGTCAGAAAAGGTTCTTCTCTTTGAGGGAGCTTTCAAAGAATCGGAGCAGGAATGAGAATTTGTAGAGCAAGTGTGTAGAGCTCAAAGGTGATTCTCTAATCCAGGGTGAATCAGAAACTTCCCAAACTGTCTCCAAACATCTATAAGCTTTGGCTGAAGAATGTATCAGGTTTCTCTGTAAATCTAACCCAGTGGGATACAACATGAAAATGGCCAGTAGAAGTTGCAACTATCAGAGTTGTTTACAGGAACTATAGTGTCTTAATGCTACATGAGAAAAGAGTAAAAAAATGCTGACAGAGACCATCACATGGGTTGTTACCACTGATTCACTGGAACCTGATGAACCCCATTTCTCAGAGTGTATTACTTTCTCCTGTTATTATTACTGCTGTCTCAAATGTGGTCCTCGGTTAACTTGACGGGGTTTGAACATGATTACATTAGCTTTTATGGGAGGCTGTACAGAAGCAGCTGTTATTGAGTTTAAGTTTATATGAGTGAATGCTGCACGCTGCCATGTACTAGAAATCAATACATATTATATTCACAAATAATAGAAATCCACACTCACAACATTGGAGTTGTGCCTTCATCACCACTCTGCAGATTTTTACAATCCAGTCCATCTTCAATAACTCAGTAACTCTCCACAGGCATAAAGACACTGTCTAAACAAATACACAGTGGAAAGAGTGTGTGTGTGTGTGTGTGTGTGTGTGTGTGTGTGTGTGTGTGTGTGTGTCTGGAGAGGGCTCTCACTCTCTTCTACTCTCCTTGTGTGTCCGTTAGGAGGTGTGCTTTAAAGCGCCAATATTATGCTCATTTTCAGGTTAATAATTGTATTTTAAGGTTGTACCAGAATAGGTTTACATGGTTTAATTAAAAAAAAAAAAAAAACACCATATTTTTGTTGTACTGCACAGCTCTCTCTCACTGTTGCAGATCCTCTTTTCACCTGGTCTCTGTTTAAGCTACAGAGTGAGACCTCTTTTCTTCTTCTTCTGTACTATCTTTGATTGTACTGCACATGAGCAGTAGCTCAGATGTAGATCATATCAGCTAGCGATCTCCATAGACAGTAAAAGAAAGGTTGTTTCTCCAACTTTGGTCAGTTACAAGGCAGGATTAGCTGGGAGACTTCTAAATGAGGGCGCACATGTAATCATGTTAGCATGCTAAGGCCGGGAGGCGGCCGAAAAGGTCGCTCCATAAGCCGGGAGGCGCCCGCGAGGCGGCCCGCTGGGGACCAGCCGGGAGGCGGCCGAAAAGGACGCTCCATAAGCCGGGAGGCGCCCGCGAGGCGGCCCGCTGGGGATGCCCCACAATAACGGGATGGCGGAGGTTGGGTTTAGGAAAAAACTTACGGGGAAAGGGCGCCTTAAACGCCGGGGAAAGGGTGCCTTAAACGCCGGAGAAAGAGCGCCTTAAACGCCAGGGAAAGGGCGCCTTAAACTTTCCCAACTCAATAATCTTGACCCAGAACAGGTGTGCCAGCTGGCACCAGCATGGCAGGAGGCCTTCTCTGTCCACCTCTCTGCGTCTGTCATGGTGCAGGCTTGGACCCAAGTGCAGGAAGGCGAAGAGTGTGCAGCAGTTTGAAATAATAATAAATGAAACACAAAGAGACTTACAAATGTGTAAGCAGGAGACAATAATCCAAAAGAAACAGGAACTCGGAAGGAACAGATACAAATTTGTGATGGGACATTTGACACCGAGGCACCGAAGCTTGTATCACTTCTGCAAAGCACACTGGTTCGAAACATTGACATATATATAATGGACCAATAGTGAAGGCTATTAGAAGCACTTTTCCGGTGATCTCTTCCTTTACTGCGCAGCCTCCAACTGACAGAGACAACGTAAATGTGACGTGAGCAACGTGTCTGAAAGTTGTAAGTCTTCTGGTAGCTGTGCCAAGAGAAATCTCAATCATTCCCAATCTTACAGATACGGAGAGTGTAGGTATATGTAAGGAGATAACATAAGCACAGGCTAATTATTGCTAACTAACATGCTAGTTAACATTCGTAATTAAACCTAAACAGCTAATGTAAGTCGAAACTGCCTGCGAGCTTCTCCTGTACTATACGGTAATTCCTCTACTGTGCGACAGTAAGTCACTTAGTTATGACACAATCGTTAGCCTATTTTTACAAAAGTGTCTGCTACGGAGCCATAACGTGAGGTACAAGGTAATGGAGCCTTTTATACATTGTCGTGTTTCTTTAGAATTAAACAATGGACAAATAGAGTCTTTAAACGCTTCAGATGTAAAGTTATTCGCAGTCAAGTGACGTAAAAAAAAAATGGCGGTCAGTGGAATGCTAACAAGAGGTGATACCTTTGTAGCAACAAAATGGCGCCATCGGAGGTTCGCGTTCTGAAGCAAAACTTACCCCCTTGGTTCGAAACAGTGTTGGAGGTTGTATGAAATTGAAATAAGCACGTGACTGATGACGTCCGAAGCTTCGAACGTCACTGAAACTCCGGAAGGGTTTGCTGAATTATAATTTTTGCCGCTGCACCGATACCTCGGGGTATAAGAGAGAAGCACACCCGGAGAAGTTTTAGACTTGCCTATAACGTAAGGAAGCGTTCAAGGGTGTGGGAACATTTTGACCTATTATCCCCGAATAAGGTAAATGACTATGTTTTATTTATGTATTATTAGGCCTATTTATTATTATTATTATTATCAGTGTTGGGAGTAACGGCGTTTAAGTATAACGGCGTTACTAACGGTGTTATCTTTTCAGTAACGGAGTAATCTAATTAATTACTTTTCCCATCGTTGCAACGCCGTTATCGTTACTGAGAATGTAAAGTACCGCGTTACTACAATTTGGTTGAATGTAGCGCGAGGTGTCAGGCTTTGGCTACACATCAGCTGCCTGGAGAGAGCAGGGGGGGGGGGGGATGATGACACCGTTGCAAATGCGATGACGATTGGCTGGGTGGGCGGATGCCCTGCTCACGCTGTCTCACTGCACGCTCCGACTACCACTAAACACAAGACAGCGACGAGCCAGGGAAGGTAGCGTTCTCAAACTGGTAGTACCGGCACTACTTCTTGCTCATTGAAATTAAAGGCAAGAATGTTTATGTAACATGCACGCTATGCCCAGGAAAAAAGACTTTATCCACGTCTGCCTCAAGCAACTCCAATCTTATGAAGCACCTCACATCAACACATGCTAACACGACACTTGTTGCTGCTAACCCAACCCCGAGCCCAAATGCAGCTAGCGTGAGCTCCAGCGAAGGAGACGGAGCCACTCTGTTAAAACAAGCAACGCTCGATTTTTTGGCAACATGTGACCAAGGCCAAGCTGAACACATTGATTGCAAGGTATGTTGTTGAAAAGATGCTACCCCTATCCACTGTGGAGTCTGAGTCATTCAGAGCTATCCTAAATACCAAATGTTCTAAAATACTGTAGTGTTTTTATTCTTCAGTCAGTTAATATAAACATATTTGACATAAAAGATGTTCTATAACGCTATAGGCTCTATATTATAGAACATAAAAAATAACGTCACAGTTACTTTGCTGAGTAACTAATTACTTTTACAATGTGGTAACTGAGTTAGTAACTGAATTACTTTTTGGGAGAAGTAATTTGTAACTAACTAATTACTTTTTAAAAGTAAGATGACCAACACTGATTATTATTATTATTATTATTATTATTATTATTATTACCGTCACTGTCATTCAGACATTATCTGCTTAACAAAGTGGCCTAGATGTATTAATTACCTAGTAAATCAGATCAAATTGGCTATTCCAGCAGGCCAGTCCAGGTTTCAGTCACACTCATTGCATTATTTTAAGGTTCGGTGTTTACTGTGCCCACAAGAACTGGCATACAACAATAATAACTCTTCACTGTTGAGGCACCTCCGTGCAAAACACGAGGCAGAAGCAGAAGCTGTAACATCCAATGCTCCACCCTGCAACAACATTCATGGCAATGTTAATTCCGGTCCTTCATTTGGTTTGTTTTATTTCGTTTCATTATTGTGATCATTATTATACAACACATAGCCTATTAATCTTGTCTCACCCCACCAGGAAGAAACATGCACCAAACTGGGCAAAAGGATATCACTTGCAGTCCTCACTCCTTGCAGAAATCTCCTTTATCGCCACCCTTGATCACTTTATATCCTTTAAAATGTCACCTAATTCAAATCCAATGCTCACTTCCCTAGTTGTGGTTTCTTTCTTCAAACATTATTAACATAACATAACATTATTATGCTAGGCCTACTTCATGGCGACACTGTTTGTCCCAAACACTGGCAGAATGGTTTTCCTTTGATAAGGCTCACAATTCACATTTAAAACATGCAAACACACAAAAAGCAAATGTAGGATTTTTTATTTATTTTATTTGTAATTTAAAAAAAAAAATTTTTTATTGATAAACTTCCGTATACATTTGCTGAATAATAATGAAGTAATGAATAATTAATGAATTAATATTGTCATTTATATGATGCTTCTTGTGTGACAGTGTCCAGGAAACTGGAGCTGGATGACGCCTTGCTGCAGATGGTGGTGGTGGATGCCCAGCCACTGAGCATTGTGGAGAATGCAGGGTTCAAGGCCTTTGTTAATCTCCTGGATCCTACATATGTTACCCCTGGGAGGAAGACCTTGAATGCAGTGCTGCAGATGAAATATGAAGTCACCAAGGAGAAGGCTGTGGCTGAGCTCGGGAAGGCATACACAGTAAGCTTTATTGCAGACATGTGGACCTCTATAAACATGGATGCGTACTTGGCGGTAACATGCCACTATGTCACTGAAGAGGTCAAGCTTTCCACTGTGCTTTTAGGAGTGAGGAAGTTCCCTGACACGCACACAGCAGCTTACATCGCTGAAGCAAAGTCAGCCCTAATGACAGACTGGGGAATTACAGGGAAGGTAACAAGCTTGGTGATGTCCAACATGACTGCATGTGCTAATCTATTACATCTCCGCCATGTCCCCTATTTCGCACATTTTAAATCTTGTGGTGAAGCGATCCCTTGCTCTAACCCCTGAGCTGGAAGAAATGCGATCTTGTGCACGCCGCATTGTACATCTTTTTAAATGCAGCACAACTGCCGAAGAAAAACTGTGTGAAATCCAGCTACAGATGGGTAGACCTTTCCTGAAGCCAATTCAAGAGGTGGATACAAGGTGGAATAGCACCTATGCCATGCTGCAGAGGATTCATGACCTGTGAGAGCCTTTGGGAGCAACTTTGGCTAATCTGACCAATGACATTACTCCATTTTCAGCAGAAGAATATGACTCCATCCAGCAGTGTCTGCTGGTTCTAAAGCCATTCAATCTAGCCACTGTCGAACTGTCTGAAGAAAAACAAGTGTCTGGCTCCAAAGTCATTCCCATGGTTAAGATGTTAAGACATCGTACTGGCAGACTTTGTACAACAATAGCAAACCCCTTGGTGCAGAAACTGGCCAGTAATGTGCAAAGCACTCTGAATGATAAGTTTGCCATTGCCGCAAAAATGACTGCTCTCAGTGTGGAAATTCTTATGGACCCCAAGGTACAAGGAGATGGGGTTCTGCAGTGCAAACTCGTCTCAGGCTGCAGTGGAAAGACTCACCAGGGAATGTGCAAACATCATTCCACCACCATCATCACAGGAGTCTTCAGAGCATGAGGACAATCTCTGGGTCCTGCTTGACAGCCACGTTGGCACACAACATGTTTCTAACGCAACAGCCAGTGCCATTGCAGAGGTCCAGAGGTAAATTGTTGTGATTGGTGGTTTCCCTACAGACATAAAAAAAATACATATATATATAATGAAATAATTGTATTTTTCTTCTGCTTACAGGTATTTGAAAGACACACATTGCCTAGGTCAGAGGACCCTCTTAAATACTGGAAAAGGCACCAACTTGTATTTCCAAATGTTTTTCAAATAGCCATGCACTATCTGTGCACTCCAGCATCCGCAGGTCGATTTAATCACCTTATGTACGCAGATGATTTGGTCATTTTTAGCCCATATAGTGCCGGTCTCCAACAGCTTCTGAGAATATGCACACAGTATGGTGCTGATTTTGATATAAAATACAATGCCAAAAAGAGTAAGATCATGATTATTAGAAGTAAGAAGTAGAAGTAGAAGTCAACCTTCCCTGACTTCTATCTGTCTGGCAGACAATGACAGGATGGCCCTCTTCACAAAAGACAGACTTTTTCAATTCAATTCAATTTTATTTATAGTATCAAATCATAACAAGAGATATCTCGAGACACTTTACAGATAGAGTAGGTCTAGACCACACTCTATAAATTCCAAAACCCCAACAATTACAGTAATTCCCTCAAGAGCAAGCATTAGCAGTGGCTATTGCGACAGTGGCAAGGAAAAACTCCCTTTTAGGAAGAAACCTCGGCAGACCCAGACTCTTGGTAGGCGGTGTCTGACGGGCCGGTAGGGGGTGTGATGAACAGTGGCAATAATAGTCACATTAAAGATAATGGAACAGTGACTTTGAAGGTCATCGTGGAAGTTCATGTCATAGGAGGGCACATCGTGTCATACTGAGTAGTGCAGTCTCCTATACCGGATCCTGACTACTCTGTGCATAGGAACATCACAGCAGGGCAGACAATCAACCAACAACAGACACAGAAAGCACAGAGACTAAATACACAAGTAAACAAGAGTTAACAAGGGGCAGGTGACACAAGGGCTGATGAACAGGTGAAAGACATTAGGGCAGAGCAGACAATCACAAAGGCGGGAAAACCAAAAGACAGGAAGTAAAACAAGACAACACATAAGAGAACAGACAGACTACGAAATAAAACAGGAAATGGAAACAGAAAACATGAAACCAACTAAACAGAAACTTGACACAGGGACAAGACGTGACAGCCTCCACAAAAACACCCACCGATGCCCCATGTTTGCCATTTACACTTTATCAAGGACACACACAATGTGCACTTTAAGTATGCATATCTTCTATAACTGCTTCTTCTTGTTCTGAGTTATGCAGGATCTGAAGCCTTTTGTCAGCATCAGGGGAATAAGCAGGGGAGCAGCACAGCTTTGCAGCCTCTTCCTGGGCTAACAGTAGTGAGCCCGGGCAAAAACATAATGCATATGCACTAGGGCCTGTGACCTGCAAGGACCCATGCATGGGGTGCCACATCACAGCTGGGGCTGGCTCCTTCCCTTTGCAAGTCAATTAAGCCTTGGCAAGTAAAGTAGTAACCTTAGTACTAGTCTCACATTGCCAGATGCTGCGGAGGGAGGTCTGGCTAGTCCACACAGCATTCTGGGATGGGAGAAAAACATGCTCTGCTTTATTGGCATTTCTTTACACCAATCACAAGTGCCGGATGGAGCAACAGTGCCTCTGAAAAATAGCCTCAGGAAGGAATTTGTTTTGGTGGAACGAGTACGTTCAAAAGTTGTTTTACTTCACTTACCTCAAATACATAACATACGTAACTTAAGTTACATAACAAGCATAATTTATTTCAATCCATACCATGGTCTTTTCCTAAACCTAACCAAGTAGTTTTCTTGCCTAAACTTTTGTTTCAATTCACAACATTAACCATGTGTTGAATACTGGGACCCTTTCACTGTTTTCACAGTCACTGGTATGGACTGGATGTGTAATCTGCAAAATACAGTTCCCCTAAAAAGTGATTGAAAATGCAGTTTAATTGTACTGGAACATCATTTTTGGGAGACAGGGCTGGTGTATGACATGTTTCTGCATGAAACAATATGTACTGTAGCCACTCTGAGCTGCATGAACTCCAAAACAAAATGGCACACAGACCTGAAGTTTCATAATACATGTATATTACACCAATAAACAAAGATTTTTTTTGTTTTTTGTATTTCCAGGGAGAGGCTTGAGGTCTTCTGATTTAATTCATGGCTATTTACACACACAAGCGCACAAACCCACACGCATACACACACGCACACACAAACAACCCATACACACACACGCACGCACACACACACACACACAAACACCATTATTTCCACGTATCGAGAAGGTTGCTGATGTGTGATATTTCACCCTGAGATCTCAATGCAGTGCAAATAAAAAACACACATGCGAACAGACACCGACTTCAACACCAACTGAACACTCGAAACCATCATCTTGACGACATGAAAAAACACTGCAAGAAGCTCACAACACAACGGAAAATGCTTTCCAGGGGACACTATAAAGTGATGCACACGGCTGGAACACACTGCACTAGTTGTTGCTGTTTGTGGCTTGTGAAGTTATTGAAGTCGACTGTGTGTCAGTCAAAATGACCCAAAATTAAATTAGTTTCGGCTTATTTTAAAGGTGCAATATGTAATACTGACAGCTAGTGTTTAAACAAGTTACTGCAGTACCAATTCAAAATACTGGAGCGAGTCGTTTCCCCCGCCCCCTCCTCCCCAGACTCGAAGTTCACGGGGGTTGCCAGGCTGAGACCGCAGCATTCACAACAATGTTGCTAGACGCTTGTCTCACATAGCCAGACATTACTACACAGCACAGCAGAGTAGCTAACGTTAGATGCTAGTCTCACATAGCCAGACATTACTACACAGCACAGCAGAGTAGCTAACGTTAGATGCTAGTCTCACATAGCCAGACATTACTTCACAGCACAGCGGAGTAGCTAACGTTAGATGTCGGCTATATTGACAGTCACAAAAGCCTGTGCTCACGCAGAGCTCTGTAACCAACTGACGGACACTTTTTCAGCTTAGAATTACAGTATGAACCGCTAAAAACACAACAACCTCACCGTCCTCTCCACACGCCAGTCAGGCACACTTCCTCGGCTTAGAATTACAATAGGAACCACTAAAAATACCACTACTTTGCCGACTGAACACACTTCATTGGCTTAGAATTACGGCAACAGTCGCTAAACACACTGCAAACTCACAGTCCTCTCTTTCCCATTTACAGCCCCCCTCTCGTGGCTTAAAATAACTCACCGTTGTTGGCTCCGGCTGCTGAACTACACGTTGTAAACAGCCATGGGCTGCTTGCCTGGTCCTCCCGGTAACGTTAGCAGTTAAAAGGGTTAGCATGGCGGCGTTAGCCAGGACCAGTCGGGATCACTTTACTGGCTGTCTCAATTGTTTTTGCGAGTAACCAACTCGGGTACTCTAGCTATGTAATTCAATGTGAGTACACAAATGTTGAAATGACATAAAATGCACGTCCCTAGTGGCTGCGATAAATTAGCCTGAAGCTAATGCTTACCTTACCTGTAGGAAATAAGCCAACTCTGCGTCCTTTTGGGATCTAAGCTGTCTCCATCTTTCAAATACATCTCCAATATTTACCAGGGGGTTGTTACGTCTCTGGTCACGCAACTGTTAGAAACATGCTGTTTTTTTTTTTTTAGGTCGGGTAGAATCTATCTCCGTTGATCCTGTTCATTTGTTTGCTGCTTTCATGGCTGTACTAACGTTACAGCTGTAGCGTGCTGGGTTTACGTTTTTATAGGTATATCTGGCAACCCGGCCTGGCTGTCAAACTGGGCATTTTATAACAACACACAGGCCAAAACATAAACAGAAATTCCATCACGGAATGTAAATTTCAAAAAGAAAAAATACTGACATTAGCATTTTGTCAGAAAAGATAGTATTTCAGCTTAACATGTTTCCTTAATATCTGATGACGCATTGGTGTCATTTTTGGATTTATTACATATTGGACCTTTAACAGTGTTTGCACATTTCCGATATTATTGCAGATAGCTACTGCTAACCTAGCGTTAGCTTTTTGTTTCTTAACATATCTGAATCATGCAATCACAACGACGGATAGCCGACTTCAATAACTTCATAAGCCATAAACAACAACAAGCTATCCCAGCCTTGTGCAGCCCTTTTTAATGTCTTCTGGAAACCGTTTCCATTGTTGTTGCTTCTTGCAGCGTTTTTTCTACAGTTTTTTACAATCACTTTGGCACTAATTTCAGAACCTTGACGTCATTTTTCAAAACTCTAGACACAAAACTCACAACCAATGATCAAAATGCACATTTTTTAAAACTCTAACACTTGTTTCAATTGCTTGGATACAATACACATAAACCTAAGATAATTTGTTCATTCAACAAAGATCACCTGTTCAATATGACACAACTTAACATCAAAGTACTACTATTTCAAAAGGCAATTCGGACATTACATTTCAGATGATTGTCTATTCATTCCATTACAATCATCTAACTATTAATTGATACAACTGCTCAAAATGATAAGTAACTGTTGTATGTTGTATGGAAACAGACAAACAATATTCCATGTTTAGATCATGAAAATTTCAAGATAACGAGATTCATTGTCACCAATTAGCGTGGAGCATGAACCAATTAGACTACGTGATCTGTGGATGTAATATTTCATCATCAATCTTTAATGTAATGTATTACTGTTTATCAGACACCGTTTCTGTGGTCCCATCTACCACCTTTACTGTAATGTATTACTGTTTATCAGACACTGTTTGTCCCATGTACCACCTTTGAGACTATTTACAGTATTGACAGTACTGCACTGTATGCATGCAGGCCCTTGGAATTGCTTCTCCAATTCTGCCAACTCGTTACTGATGATTGATATATATATATATATATATATATATATATATATATATATATATATATATATATATATATATATATATATTCATACCACATTGTTTGCCATGCCTGAAGGTTTTTCCCAAGATGTTTGAGTAATTGCAATGTAGATAAGAACCTGCAGCCAAATCCACAGGACAGAGTTGATGAAGATGTAGAATACACTTCTTTGTTTTGTTTTTTACAGTACAAGCAAGTTGAGGAACACTGTATTTGAGGTTTTACAGAACTGTCTTTTCTTTTCTGTTTTGTAGCTAATTATTTTGCTTTGATTCAAATAAACCTATGTTGTGATCGTACTGTATTGTTTTTCATCAATACATTTCAAGTTTTGTTCAATGATTCCACTGTGTTTGTAGTATTCTCTCTACTACTGCAGTACTTTTACAGGGATGTATTTACATGTAGTACCATAATGAAACATGTTTCACCTATTTTGTACTACAATATTTAATAATTGTAAGAACGATGACACGTATGGGTAGCTTGTGTGTGCGTAGGCGGACTGGCAATCTGGCAGTTCTGGCGAATGCCAGAAGGGCCGGTGCACTCTTGGGCCGATTTGGGCTGCTGGAAAAAAGAAAAGAAAAAAAATGGACAACACTGGCGTTTCACACTGGTTTGACAAAAATATGTAAGACTGTACGGCTGCAGCCTGGAGCTCCTGTCTGGTGCCGTCGGGCTTCTACTTTAAAAATAAAAGCTCACGTCTGGTCCGCTATGTCTTCGCACTTTGGTGTGTTGGGTGTTTAATCATATGTTTTAAACATGCAAGCATTTCCATTTTATTCTAAGATAGCTTATTTGAATGTTTTATGAATTGCTACAGTGTATGTATTATTTCATTATGAAAGCCTGTAAATGCGCCTCATGCTGCCAGTGCCATAATCTCCTGTGAGCCTGATTTTTGCATGATTATAAAGCAAACAATATCCCCATCTGAAATTGGGCCGGTAAGGGATGGAATTGCCAGGGCCGAATTTTTGTCGCAGTCCGCCCCTGTGTGTGTGGGTGATCTAAAGTAACGTTTCAATGGTATGTCATCATAAATTAGTTTTTTGAACCAGTGATTGTGCAAGTGCAAGATTTCTTTAAAGATATGAATGCACAATGCCATGTTTTGAACATTGGACAGCCTGTGTTACAAGTGATGACCGTTGTGAGTTTTGTGTCTAGAGTTTTGAAAAATGACGTCAAGGTTCTGAAATTAGTAGCAAAGTGATTGTAAAAAACTGTAAATGCGGCGCATGTGTCGTCAAAATGGTAAAGATGTTTCTTCTTGTTTGTGTTGTGTCTATTTTATTGTGTGTTGTCTTAATTTGCAGTGTGTGGAGCTCTAAGGGCCACCTTAGCTACTGGTTTCTAGGACACAGTAACTGTCTGCGAGGTCCACTGCTGTCTAGACGCTCAGCAGGAAGAAAAAAATAAATACAAAAGACTCCGGAAATTGGAGCGCAGCTTCAGCAGGGAGACGAAATGTAAAACAAGACATTTTCACGAGGCAGCCGGAATTGGATTTAAGATCAATTTAACAACCAAGATAAAGAAAGAAACAAACAGCCGGCAGAAACAAAGTGCTGCTGATTGAACACAGCCAATAACCTTCTGACACTGGAGAAAAACATTAGGAAGAGTGAAGTCCAGCTGCGTTTATATCGCAGATGCAATAAAAACAAAACGGTTTCAGCATGTAATATTAATCCGTCTCTTTATTAATCTAAATTGCTGATTATTCTGTTGGTTTGTCACTGTGAGTCTAACCTTTTACATTACGCGGTGATGCTGTTAAGATCTACTATTAATATATAATACACAATACATACAAGAGCTATAGATAAGAGACGTTTAAAGGGCTTTAGATGGTTTCAGGGATATATTCAACATTTTGGAGGAACTGTAGTTTGGGCTTTTGCAAACCGTGGATCATTATAAATGAGGCTAGCGGTGGGGGAGTCAAACAGAGTTACAACACGCACGGAGATGACAAGGGTATGTATGGACTTACCTAACTCTGGTGGATATAGTGAATAAGCTAAAATCCCAGTAAGTCGGCATGTTCCTTTAACTTCCAAAATACACGTTTAGATGTTTGTGTAGGAGCCACATATTGGCTGTTGTTTATGGTCTCATTTATGTTGTTTGTTGATTATTGTGTTGTGCCCTGATGTTGTCGGTGGTGGACGTTTTCATCACGGTTTGAGCGGAAGTGTATTTGTTTGCTTCACCTGTGCACCTGGGGTTTTTGGGGGTTTTTGAGCCTGGGAGTATCACGCACACAGAAATATGGACCCACAGATACACAACTCAGGTGCGTAGAATGCCAAAAGTTTATTAACAGACTGAATAAATTTACAAGCACAGTGTCCAAATCGGCAGGCAAAAGGGAATTCCAAAATACAGGCAGTGGTCAAAAATCCAGGGAAAAAAAAAAAAAAAAAAAAAGGGAGCGAACACTTTTTGTTGACCGCAACACGCTGCATTAACGCAATTATTCTACTCACCAGGTTACTGCAGTGCATTTTACGTGTGGAAGAAGAAGAATAAAATCATTGCAATACAATCTTGAGCGCGTCACAGTGTGTATCTCTGTGTTTAGCCCCTCGAGGCAGCACTTTTTTGGACTGCTTACAGCCGCAATAGTTTGTTTTAGGCCTGTACCCATCTGTTTGCATCAGTAAATTTCTTCTAAATTAACCAAACAAGGTAATGTGCATATTTAAACATAACATTTTATGAGAAAAACTCTTGATGTAAGTCATTAACTGGGGAAGTTCTGTGGTGAAATGTTTAGTTTAATCGTTTTGCTTATTCACCTCCACCACCTGTCCAATGAATACAAATCAGCACATTTTAATTAGTTAATGTCAATGTGGCGATTGCGATGACGTTTTTAGACACAAATTGTACTGTATTCACCTGTAATGTCTCCATTAAAGGAACACGCCGACTTATTGGGAATTTAGCTTATTCACTGTAACCCCCAGAGTAAGACAAGTCGATACATACCCTTCTCATCTCTGAGCGTGCTGTAAGGCTGTCTGACGGCTCCAGCATTAGCTTTTCCCAGCACAGATCCTGCAGGTAACTGGTTCCAACTAGCCTACTGCTCCGAATTGTGACAAAAGTGACAAAATAACTCCAACATGTTCCTATTTACATGTTTTGATTTGTAGAGTCACAGCGTGTACAAAAAACAACGTAACATGAGACACAGCCGTCTTCTAACCGTAAACAAACCGGGAACTATATTCTCAGACAGGCTTGCTGCGAGCATATCACTCCGCCCAAGTACTATATTCTTCCGCCTGAGAATATAGTTCCCAGTTTGTTTACTGTTAGAAGATGGCTGTGTCTCATGTTACGTTGTTTTTTGTACACGCTGTGACTCTACCAATCACAACATGTAAATAGGAACATGTTGGTGTTATTTTGTCACTTATTCGGAGCAGTAGGATTACTGGAACCATTCACCTGCCTGTTCTGTGATGGGCTGATGCCGCTGGAGCCGACAGACAACATTACAGCACGCACGGAGATGAGAAGGGTATGTATGGACTTGTCTAACTCTGGGGGTTACGGTGAATAAGCTAAATTCCCAATAAGTCGGCGTGTTCCTTTAAGTACAGTCCATTAGCCTGTATGGCCATGATGCGTCAGCTAAACCTTAGCTAACGCATTACATAAGCTACTAGCCAAGCCCCCAGGAGGAGCGCTATGTCTATATGCCAACATGGGCTTAGCGGATAACGGTGGTACTGCACCCCATGGCCCAGAAAGACTTTTCACATAGACAATGCATGGCGAAAGAAACGTCTATATTTCAGCGGATCATTTGTTTCGGGGTATATAACTTACCAGCTTGAACAATGAAAGGGTCCTTGTTTAAAACGTTACGTTTTTAACATTTTTTACATTCACTAGAAGCAAATCCAGAATTATTAAATTTGAAATGATGAACGCGCATAATGGGGCGAGCACACCATCGGGAGTGCGCCTGCCTGCGTCGCCTGCACTGCGCATGCTCATATGACTGTTCTGAGTCCTGTAGCTGTAATAATCATAATCTAATGGATGTAGCTCCAGCAGCTAATGGCTGTAATTCACCATGTGTTCTGTTAATACATCCATGGTATTATCTTATGATACACCCGAGGGATGTATGGATGTATGCTGTAAAGCCTGTTACGTGGATGTAAAGTCATTAGCGTTTCCCAAAACTGCCAGGGCTATCAGCTAGTAGCTAACATCAGCGGTAGCTAGCATGGGAGAACGGCAACACTGTACATGGATAACGTTACAGACATTGCTAGTGATTATATTGCCTTGGTTTTCTCAAAACATCCATCGTTTATTTTGATAAGCATTACTAATTAATACATGGCAAAGTGAAGTATTATAATGAACATTGTCGTTAACTGTTGATGTCAATGACTGGATATATATATATATATATATATATATATATATATACTGTATGTCCTGTTGTCTGTAATAAAGTTAAACGTTATGTATGGTGGCACCTGATAGTTCATGTAGTAGCACATTCATTATTCTTGTTCTTATTTAGGCATAAAGTCATACATAAATGTATCTGTCCTTACCATGAAAATTTGCTGAACGTATGAGGAACTTAGTTAAAACACGTAAACTGATGTCAAACAATGTGGGAATATATTTAATATTTAAACAGAAACAACAGTTACAAAATTATTTTTTGTACATTTTTTATTTGATGTTTTTTTTAAGTGAAAAAGGCTATCTTTTGAACAACATATAGTTCAAAGCTATAGAAAGCACAGACCAAACTATTAACTATATACACTTCCAGCGAGTTAGCACAAACTTGAAACAAGAATTTGTAATCAGATGAAATTTTGCTGATGCATTGTACATGTTCATTACAGACTTGTGCCGCGTTAAGCGTACTCCAAGCAGTATGTTGAACACTACATGCACCAACTATAACTGTCAGCCACTGCATTTAGAAAGAAACCACAAAACTGAAACTGACTAAAAGAAAGCTTGGGATGTTGCAGTTTACATTCACACACAGACATACAGTCTGTCCACTGTTGAGAACCATGTGTTGGGTTGCTAAAAAATACAGTTAGAGATAGGACAAGAAAGGGGAAATCAGCTATTGCACAAGACAGAAAGTACAGATTGAGCACAATAAAATTAAAATAAATTTGAATAAATAAATTAGAGGTATATACAGTGAAAACTACAGTATACAGAAGGTTGTATATTACATGACACAGTTATATAAAAACACAGAAGAAGAAAGCTGTTCATTTAAGCAACCCTCAGCATGTAGCAGCATGTAACTACTGATGATGAAAATGGACCAACTTGGTGTATTTATGCCTGACAATATCTTTTGTCATTTTCTCAGTTTCATGTCTGGCTAAGTGGTGCATCCTTACTTTACAGTATATAGAGGATGCCATTTTCACCAGTAGATCTACATGATTGTCCTCAACAGTGGTTTCAAACATGTGGTCATGCAACTCTGGGAACAACATCTTGTCTGCACTGTAATCCAGAACTTGATATGTGATGGCTGATGTTAAGCCATATCCCTGGGGGAGCTTGCCAGATGTTGATCTCAAAACCCGTTGAAAGCAACGCTCTGCCTCTGAACAAACGGCAACTGTCCCAGGTGATGGTTTTTGCAAACCTCCACGAGTCTTCAGGAGAACAAAGGGATGCACAGTGGAATCAGAAGTCAGCGCATCAGCACGTCATGCAGTTGTGCTTTTCTTTGATCTTTTTTACAAAAAAGCCAGCAATGTAGTTGATAGCTGCGTCTTTGTACTCAGAAATAGCATCAACATTTGGGCATTGGTGGTAATTATGCTCTGGCTCTGCATGCTCAACAGGCTGAAGGTCATATCTGCGCGAGGTGTTTGCTGCCGCAGGTGTTGCCTCCAAGATGGTGGTGTTGTCGCGGAGGATGCAATTGCCTGTTCCAGTCTTCACTTGCAATTTCACAAGAAGACGCTTGTATGCAGCTGGCAACTGTCTTGCGGTAGGGTTGTTGTTAAATCCACCACGTGCTCTGACAGAGGAAAAGAACAGTTCAAGATGATCTTGACTCAGCTTGTAAGTGAGGAGGTAACAGCATTGGGCATTTGGCCTACACACAGCTTCCTGGAAAACATTCCATACACTTATGCAACTGGCAATGAAACCAATTACACAAGTTTTTCGTTTCCCAGCATGCAGCGGTTTGCCTGTCTGATCTTTCAGTTCCAGGAGAGACTTTTGTGCCTTCAGAAGGATTTCTTCAGCACGGTCTTTGTTAGATGTCCTCAGTGGTGCTTTGTATCCTTTCCCTAGAGGATTCCTGCTGTTGAGGACATCGAAGGCAGCATCAATAGTTCTCAGGAAGTCCACCGTCTCTTCACATCCTCTGAACTGCGGCAGATGGAGCTGTGTGTTGCAATACTCAAGAGCATCTGCCACACTGCTGCTGAACACCTGGGCTGCAAGCTTCACCTTCATCTTCTGTTTATCCCACCGTATGTGGGCCATTTTCAACTTGTTTCCAAGTCGCAGTCCCTGTGACTCCTGAAGTTTGTTTAACTCCTGGAGATATTTCCAACTGATTTTTCCTGTTGGAGTTAGCAAATCACTTCCATCAGCCAATGTATTTCTGATCAGTTTCAGCATGTGGCACACATCAAGTACTGCATGGACCATTTTTGAGGGATCTGCCGGATGTGGAAATGAGGGTTTCATGTCATGCACATCCAAGCTTGCTCCGAGGGCTCTCAACATGGAAAAATGGCATGATGGACCATCACATGTCAGTGACATCACATGTGCTCCGATGTCATGGAGTCGAAGAAGGCAATCCTTGATGATATTAGCACGCTCTTCTCCAGTCAATCCATCGATTAAGAAGTAGGCTACTGGGATTTTCCAGGAATCATCAATGGCAACAACCATGAGGACCAAGGCATCTTTGGCTGGTGGTAGGCTGTCATCGACAATGCCACAGCCTAGGTCCACGTATCCATGGAATTTCCCAGCAGCATATTCCACATGCTTTCGTATGGCCACTTCATCCATCATGATGGCACACAAAGTTTCTTTTCCCTCATGTTTTCTGTCCTCTACACGAGACTGGATGGCAGAAAAGGCTGGTTGTGTGAATCCAGGATCTGCAGAGATTTTGCTGTACCACGACCGTATGGTTTCGGGATGTGGCAGAACAAGGTCAAAGCATTCACGAACATAAGCATAAGCTTTAGTGGAATAAAAATGCAGAGTCATGGCGAATGAACGCAATTCCTCAGACACTTTAACCTTCTTCTTTTGTGTGATTCGTGTGAGTAGCGCTTTTGGCACACCACTAAAGGAGGCTTCCAGCATCTCTGCACAGCCTGTTGATATCAGCAGTTTCTGCTTCAGCACACTGATGACCTCAGTTAAACTGGAAATCTTCCTTTGCAAAAGTTTTGTCTTCTGTTTTTCCAATTTAATTTTTTTGCGGCAGGTGGTCAATTTATGTCCGATTTGGTGCTTCAGTGTTTTGGGAGATACTCCGATATAACTGTGGTCATCAGTTTTTGGCTGAGTAATGCTACCTTCAACATTTCCTGACTCTGGTAATGTCACTTCTATCTCTGACTCAGAAGTTGTGACTTCTTCAGAGGCAGAAGTAACACTTACAGCCATGTACGAGTGATCTAAGTACACAGTACTTACCTGAATTTGTATACTTACCCCCTGTGGCTTAGCTGTTCTGTTGTCACTGGTGATGTTGAAGATTGTAGGCACATCAGTTGAATTTAGTTTCCTTCCCGCACTGCCAGTTAGAAAACAATCCTTTGTGAAATGGTGAGCGCATATGCGGGAGTGGCGGGATGGCTTCCAATTTTTGCGGTTAATGTTTCTGACCCACTGACGCCTCCTTTTTTTATCAAGGACAGGAAAACTGTAAAATACTTAGTGTAATCAGTTGAAGTAAAAGCACTCACTGCAGAAAATCCCTTTAGAAAGCATGATCTATACCATACTTAAATTAGTCACAATACAGTCTGTTAAATTAAATAAAAAAATGGAAGCGTTAACGTTACTTTAATTAAAAAAAGTGTAAAAATCACTTGAGAGTATTTTCTTAAATCTTTATCAATGTTACACATAGATGTGATCCTCGATATTAAGAGAATGTGATCCTTATCCATTATGTGATCACACCATGAATATATAAGAATAACATATTATCAAATGTAAAGCTAATTAGCTAGTTATTACGCTTGCTAGCATTAGCATAAATAAATAAAAAACTATAATATAAAATATAATACTGTATATTGCAACTGAAATCATTTCAACAAACCTGAACAGAGTAACCTTGGAACTACCATCTGATCGCTTCACGCAGTTGTAGGCAACACAAGACGGCATGTTGAAGAATTTTTGATTTTCTTGCTGGCTGTAAAGACAAAGAAAAAGATTTACCGCCACAGACACTGGAAAGAAAGGATACGAGATCGGCCCGCGCTGTATTTAAATCCCCTCCCCCTTCCCTCCGCTACTGTACACCGTTCTATCTATGCTGTACCATCCATGTGCTGTACACATTGACGAGACTACGAGACACAAAAATCTGTTTTGGCTGAATAAGGTAAGATTATAAAAAAATAGGATGTAGCTAATAATTAGCAGTGTACTGTATGTCAACATGATACACTTGGTTTACATAATGCTGTAGTAAATATACAGTATTAGATTTTAGCAATTTTTTGCGGCAAAGCTAATGCTGACCTTTGGTTTAATGTTAGTCATTTTGCGTGTATTTTTCCGTTTTAACCAAATATCTGACGTTAGAAATTGTACATAGGCCTACAGGCAAGGGCGAATGTTTTGTTTTGTTTTTAACTTAACCAAGTTAGGGCAATTTTTGTAGGACTTAATAGTAGGTACTGTAACGTTAACGCTAACTTTACATTCATGTGCTCTCAATCACTCTTTTCTTTGTCATTGGTAGATAGGAAGACACACACAATGTTTGGATATTAAGCATGAATGTTTTTACTTTCTTTAGATGGCAGATATGTGGACTGACAATGACGTTGGGGTCCCGGCGGTATTTGGACAAGGTGAACAACATTTATATATTATATTTCCATAATCCTTTCATGAAGACGATACACTAATTGATAGACCTGGCAGGATATAGGCTATGTATTATAGGAAAACACATACATAAGTAGTCTGAGTGCTAGCTAACTCAACTGAATATGCATTTGCTGATAATTGTCTTTGTTTTTAAAGTAGGGAGAACAGAAAACATGTTTTTTACTTACTTTATTTAGAGTTGGAAGACGCTCCCATGTGGACTGAGCCCAAAAGGACGAAACCCAATGTGGTCCTGGCCGTACTTGGACAAGGTGAACTAGGCTATATTCAAGCATTGTTATTTATTCTATTTGCATAATCTTTTCATAAAGGTGATACACAAATTCATGGAATTTTTTTAGGGTATGATTAGTACCTGTAATTTTAGTCCTTTACACAATATACAATGTATATGAGAGCTTAATAAACCATGTTTGTGTAAAGAAGAGCACAAAGTACTTTTTTAAAAATCCAATATACTTAATAATATCTAGGTCTGAAAGTGTGGCTGATTGGAGACAGCTACATCCGACGTGGGGAAGAGAGAGCCAGACAGACCACAGGGAGGAACCTGGGACTGGACGGCAGTGTGTGGTGGTTTGGCTGGGGTGGTCTGAGATGGAGGAACCTTCTTCCCTTTTTTAACAGGATTGCATTTTACGATAAAACTTGTAAATATCCAGGGCAGCCCTCTTTGTGTAAGGATTTGTCTCCACCTATTTATGTAAATGTTTTAAATTTTAGATTATATATATATATATATTTTTTTTTTTTATTTGTTAATCATTCTGTTCACTCACATTCTGTGTTCTTCCTCTCCCTCTTGCCTTTATTTCTCCCTGCCTTTTCCTCTCTTGCCTCCACTCATCTTCCCCAGCCTCACCCACATGTGTTTTGCATTTTTTATTTTGTCTTTCTTCCCCACGTCGGATGTAGATTTTGTTTGTCCTATATTATGTTTTTTTTAAAATATTATTTTCGGGCTTTATTTGAAAGTGCATAGATGTGAAAGGGTGAGAGAGATGGGGGATGACACGCAGCAAAGGGCAGCAGGTCGGACCTGAACCCTGCGCCGCTGCAGGGCGAACGCACCCACTGGGTGAGCTAGAGGCCGCCCAGTCCTACATTATGTTTTTAATGCATTTTTAAAAAAATAATCCTGCATGTGGAATGCATTTTTTTGTGAATCAATAATTCTCATAATAATGAATTGTATTGTGTTAAAATGTAAATATACACCAGTGTTGTTGAGCATTATTTTTGTGCTTTTCGATTTTTCCATGAAAAGTTTGAGACAAAAGTCTTTTTAATAACAAAAATGTTGGAGTACATGTAACTTGCAATGAGCATCAGTTGAAATTGTTATTACATATTATGCATACAATTTCAACAGAAGGTTTTAATACATGCATGTATTTAAACTCATTGTGAGGTATAGGTTATTGTATATTGCACATAAGAATCCCAGATAAAATATTTTCATAGATGTCATGCAGCTGGAAGATAGGAGATGGATGGATAGATGATAACTGCATTCCCAAGGTTGGAGTTGTCTGTGAAAAAAAGAAAGTTATTGCAATTTAACAAAACAATGAGTGGAAGTTTTAGCATTAATCTTAAATTAAGATAATACGTTTTAAAATAAGGAACATGTTGTTTGTAACTTAAGTACAGTGTCACTATCACTCGACCTGGTTTAGTGGTTTATTGCAAAAGCTAAAAAAGCAGAATGCAGGTCAAGCTATATAATGGAGCTAGTTAGGTAGATAACGTTAACGTAATATCTTATATGCCCCTAAGAGCCGATGTGGGTTTAGTGTTTAACGATTATCTTACGATACATCCGAGGCTGTATGCTGTCAAGCCTGTAACGTGAATGAGAGATAAAGCCATGGATGTATTAACAGACGCTCTGTTCACAACACTGCAGGCTAACCTACTAGCTAGCTAGCTAGTAGCACGACACAATAATTACATCTCCTTGGTTGTCTAAATACATCCATCGTTTATTTAGCTAAGCATGTAAACGATCGTGAACAACGAAAACACAATGTTTAACGTTAGTGAATATTTTAAACAATGAAACGGCAAGTTCATGTTCGCTACGTTTACCGATGTAGCTAGAGACGCGAGAGAGAAGCTCATGAACGCACATGTTGCTACTGGTTGCTATGACAACACAAACAAATATTTGCTAGTGCGCATGTCCATCGTAACGTCATGGGCCAAGAATGCGGAAGAGCCAAGCTCCATGTTGTCTTAATGCGCTTTTGAGCACTCTCATTGGAACGTACGGGGCTTCCCGCCGAACACTGTATCCAGTTCTCTTAATACATCCATGCTACTAGCTCATGCATGTTAGCAACAGAGATGTTCACAAGTCATTTTTTGGAAGTCCAAGTCGAGTCTCAAGTCTTTGAGCTTGAGTCCAAGTCAAGTCTCAAGTCTTTGAGGGGCAAGTTCAAGTCAAGTCTCAAGTCTTTGAGGGGCAAGTTCAAGTTAATTCTCAAGTCTCTGGCCATCTCATCTGTCCCTAATAGGGCTGTCAGCATTAACATGTTAATTGCGATCCGATTAAGGGCTGAGCATAACGCGTTGATATTTTTTAATCGCATTAATCGCATGCCGCCATTTATTAATTTATTTTCACTTCACTCCGCGTCGTGCCTAACAGGCTACTATTTTGACCATTTGCTGCACTTTGCCATACTTCCTCGTAACACATCCTGCTGCTGCAGGCTGCAGGCATGATGGAGAAAGACAGCAGCAATGCAATTCAGAATGGTGCTTTTTATTCTCCAAAACTCCCGGACGGCTCGTAGACAAGTCGAAAGCCATATGCACATTGTGTAAAGCCGAATTAAAATCACCGAAGCACGTCAAGCTTGAGTTACCACCTAGGAGCTAAGCATAGTACAGTTAACGAGACTTAGGTTGATGCTAGCAGGCTCAGGCAAAGCACTATTTTGGAGAGTGCTACTTGCTGACCTGCTGATGAAACCAAATCCCAAAAACGTACTACCGCTCTTGCAAAATGGGTGGCAACTAACTGCAGACCTTTCAGCATTGTAACTCGGGTCTAGACTACGGTTGGCATGTTCTGACCCGTCTACTTTTACGCACGCATGCACAGCCTGTACGACACGGAGAAGTCAAACTGGAACTGCTGCAAAGTGATGCAAGGTGATCACTGGACGTCAGGGAGTAATCAAAATTATTTAGGAGTTACTGCACACTATATTGACTCTAAATTCAAATGTGTGACTAGAGTCACACATAAATAAATAAATAATAAACAAATCCAAATCTTAAAATCAAGTTCATAAAGTCACTTTATTTGCATTCATTTGATTCCCAATCAAGATACACTGGTAAGAAGTGCTTTCCATTGTTAATATGTACTTAAAAACAGTTATGAAATGCAAAATAATAGAATTGAATCATGTGATAAAACATGCGATTAATCTCAATTAACTATAGAAATTCAGCGATTAATCGTGATTAAAAAGAAATTATCGTTTGACAGCCCTAGTCCCTAACACTGTATGGTTAAATCTTACGAATTCAAAGCATGTCCTGTAGCTACCATCCATACAGTACAGTATCAAAATCAGTTGTAGGATAACTTTATGGGATCTACTGCAATGCAATCTGAAGAAACACAAATTAAGAACTCTGTTTCAAACTGTATTTTTCAACATTTTGGTATCTGTTACTAACTGGCTGTAAAGCCCAACCTCATCATGCATTACATTTTTATAATGAATGACTCAATGCTGCTCTGTCCCTCTCCCCTCCCTCTCTTTTTTAGCATTGGTGAATTCTGTAAACCTGTAGATGGAAATGGGAAATAATTTTGATTGCCACTAATAAAATCTGCATACAACTGACATATGTGTAGTGTTCTGTGGGGGAAATAGCTAAAGTAATACTAAACGTTTCTATCATATTTATTTTTTTCTGAAATAAAATGTGGGCACTGCAGCCAAGAGTGGATGTGAACTTGTGATGGGAAAAATATCATGTATGCTTTAATGGAGCTAGCTTAATTTTGTTACATCCAGAACTTACATTGGGTTTCCAACTTAGGACATTGTATAGTCGGTAACACTTTACAATAAGGTACACAAAAAAATAGGTAGTTAATGATTAGTTACTGTTTTTGAAAGGGTAGTTACCCTTTTCCAGAAGGGTAACGAATGGTTAGTTACCCTTTTTGAAAAGGGTAGTTACCCTTTTTCGGAAGGGTAACGAATGGTTAGTTACCCTTTGTTAAAGAGGAGATTACGCGCAGTGGTGTAGTCTACGTGATACGCAGGTATACGCAGTATAACCACTAAGAAAGCCCCAGGATTTTGATATACCAACTGAAAAAGGCCCAATGACACACAACAACATATTTTCCATTATATTTTTTATATATTTTGAATTGTCATCTGTGTTTTTCTTCTTCACATAGGATAAATAAAAGTATTTACACCGTAAATTGGTGCACAAAAGTGTATCCAAATAAAGGAAATGAAGTCGTTGATGCTGAAAACTTCCCCAGACCCCCTACTATGATATGGCCCCCTCTTCCCCCAGAGGCAGATTCTGGCCAATATACAGTACAGTATACCAACTACAATACATTAGACTACACCACTGATTACGCGAAGACACGTATGCTAGCACACACTCATGCGCTGTACGCAAGCAGCACGTGCAAACTTTCTCAGTGCAGGATCAAACCAAAAGGATGTAGCTGCAGATTGGCAACAGTTTTTTTTTTTTAAAGCTACAAAGTGAAGAATAAGACATTATAGGTGTAACTGAAGAGCGCAAAGGGACGAGTCCGGTGGCGTTTGTTACTGACACTAATAGTTTCCTCTTAGTCCTTTGGCTTGATTTTTATATGCGCTTGGTCGGGACTATTGGCATCACTTGCGCCACAAGCGCATGCGCCACAAGAACGGGGCAATTAGGTTTAGGAAGAGATGATGGGTTACAAAATGACAAGGACAAGAACGGGATATGAGCCCCAGTCTCCTGGGTGAAAGTCCCGTGTTGTTTGACCCATCCATCCCCCCAACCCCTTACGAGGCATTTCGGGCTTACATACTACTCGCTACTGTTGTCTCTCTTCCTTCTGTTTTCCTTGGGTCAAATTTGACCCGTTTTCAAAGTTTCTATATCAGAAATTTGGGTTTCTTTCAACCGAATTGCCCCGAAATAACATGGATGGTTTCATACAACGCTCTTCACAAGTGAAATTAAGGATCAAATCTCTACTTTCCTTGAATTGTGGGTGTTGTATTCAATTTCATAGCATTATCCTGACTAAACTTTGACATATCTGTGATTATCCATTACCTTCATTCCTCTGATCTTAACCATTAGTCCAAATCAATCAAAAACAGTGTCTAAAAGAGTTTTAATTTTGACCCGTGAGGACAACACAAGGGTTAACAGAGCTCAACAGTGTGGTTCCGAAAGTAAAAATTCTGTTGATTTTCTCCATAAAGATTTAGATTATAAGCTGTAATATCTGAAACAGCACGGTGTCCCAATGGTTAGCACTGTGGCCTCACAGCAAGAAGGTACAGGGTTCAATCCCCGGTCATTCCGGAGCTTTCTGTGTGTAGTTTGCAAGTTCTCCACGTGTCTGTGTGGGTTTTCTCCAGGTACTCTGGTTTTCCCCACCATTAAAAATATGTTCCCCTCCCTCTCTACCTGTGTGGTGAGCATCTGGTGTCGTAACGCTGCCGTGCATCACCCAGGTGGGTGCTACACATTGGTGGTGTGAGAGAGTAGTCCTCCCCCCTGAAGCGCTTTGAGTGTCTATGATAAATGTAATGAATTAATTATTAATTATTAAATTATCCGAGGTACACTGACCACGAGCTACGAGGTTGTGTAACTGAAGTTTCTGCTCCTGTAGAAGCTAGAAGTCAGTACGAAATCACCCTTCTTTTAAGTAAAAACGCGATCTTATGGAGAAAAACTACACTACCCACAATCCTAAGCGCAACAGCAACGACTCTGATTGGTCCAAATCTCCATTACCATAGAAACGCCAACGGTTAGAGCAAGCTTCTGTCATTGAAGGCAATGATAGTTTCTGTACACGGTCTTGTACTGATGCCTTTTTTGCCGTTTTCAAAATGTTTTTTTGCACAGACTCAAATGTCAACGTCAACGAAACAATTGAATGGGGATAAACACTTCTAGAACCAGAACCGTTAAAAAAACTGTTGAGCACTACGTCATCTTACAGCGCCAAGGTGGAACTGCTGCTCTGCCCGGTGCATCTGTCCAGTACCCGATCCGTTCCACCGGCACAATCCGTTCTGCGCATGCGCAAGAAGTTCATGCACGCGCTGTGGTACGAGGATTTACGACACTACCCAATCTGTTCCCACGCTAGCCTCCAGCTAACGTTAGTTTAGCTAACGGTTAATTTGACTAAGCGCTAGGTGATTATAGCGGTCTGCCATTAGCCTCCACCGGGAAGCTAACGTTAGTTTAGCTAACGGTTAATTTGGCTAACCGCTAGCTGATTGTAGCATTCTGCCGTTAGCCTCCACAGTTAAGCTAACGTTAGTTTAGCTAACAGCTAATTCGGCTAACCGCTAGCTGAGACAGCATGTAAACTTTAAAAGAACCTCAAAATAAAACTTGAAAATAAACGTTAACATATATAACAGCTGTTACGTCAGTTCTACTTGTGCTCATTTAAAATACAATCACTCAATACTTGTCTTTATTGTTATTACTGTAAAGTCTTAATTTAGCTGTAGCCTGCTTTTCCCATTATGTTTGACTTAACGTTATTTTAGACTGAATCTAGCTGTCCATTCTGCCTGCACGATCCGTTCTGCGCATGCGTTATTTTAGACTGAAGGCTGTCGGCTAGCGGTTAGCCGAATTAGCTGTTAGCTATCCCGGTGGAGGCTAGCGTGGAACAGATTGGGCAGGTCGTAAAACGGTATTATCATCTGCGCATACGTCATGGCATACGTATCATCTTGCACATGCGCAGAACGGATCGTGCCGGTGGAACGGATCGGGTACTGACAGCATCCCGTACAGACGCTAAAGGGGGAGTTTTGCGTCGGTATCTAACGCTGAGAGCCATGAGTTGGGAATGAGAACGGGTTGGCCATCAAATGTTGACAAGTGTAAAGGTACATGTCCGATTTTCTAACTCCACTCATTGAAAACTAAACTATGACTTCTTGACTGACCAAAGTCTTCCCTGTGGGGGCAGATCCATATTAAGAGATCTAATTGAGACACTTGCATTTCAGTCATGCCCAGGGACGGATTGACAATTTGTGCGTTCGGGCAAAGTCCAATTGATGGCCGTCGGCACAAAAAAGTCTAATAAAGCGATATTAACAGCCAACAGCAGGGGGCGTTAATACGTTCACTTATATGCTACGTGAAACTGAGCAAGAAGAGTAGGCCTACTAGTCCGGCTCATGGTCTGAATATCACCAGACCATGGCTAGTAGAAAACGTAAGGAGAAAGGTGGATGGGAAAAATTCAAAGAAAAGAGGGCCAATGCAGCAAAATGCAAAAAGCTCACAGAGCTACAGCAGCAACAGTAATGTTGTAGTCCTTGACGACCAAAGCACCACTGCATCACTTAGCCAGAGTGTAGAGGACCAAGTAGAAGCTGAGCCTGAGCATCCCCAGCCATGACTATGTATTGAATTAAACGGGAAAACATAAGTCATGCATTGGTACCACTCTAAGCGTGCTATCAAACAGAGAAGGGGGCTAAATAATTCACCACATTTAACCAAAAGTTTAACCAAAAAATCCTAGCTTGCACTTTCTGTCTTTCTTCCATCAGAGTGCATATTTTTTATTTTTATTTTTTTTCCAGGTACAGCAAGTAGCCTACTTTATCTCTGAAAGTGTTGTCAGTAATACTCTGTACTCTGTTTTATAATTACAAGTTTGTGTAATTTGGGGTTTCTGTAGCCAGTGACATTTCATTATTTGTATTTTATTTTCAATGCAGATGTAATGGCATTGTACATGTTTTATTTTTATTTGAAGGCTGAGGCTTCATTAATAAACACAACCCCAATAATCATCATTGGTTTTGAGATGTTACTTGCTGTGAATACCTTGTCTGATTGGCTACAGTATTGTGGCATAGTATCAGGACATCCTGGCTAGTGTCTGTCACGCACGGCTAGGGGCGAATGGCCAGATGATGGGCCTATTTGGGAGAAAGTCCAGGGCTGTTTTTTAGCCCCAGTCTGTCCCTGGTCATGCCTGGTGGCTCCTTCAATTAAAACAATTAGAAACTAATTAATAGGATGTGTAAAGATACACACCTGATATAACGTGGGTGGGAAATGTGATGTGACTGAATAGGCAGACAGAAAAGATTTTCAGCGTTGATGAAATGATTTACTGAATAGGGATTCTTTTCAGAGAAAAATCCTAATTAAAAAGGAGATTAAACCTTTGACCAAATATTGAAAGAGACGTAGGCACACAGGGAGATATGGAGAGCTATTAAATCAGATCAGATTAATGGAAATGAAGTACAGCCGCTATAAAAGGGCAGCAAGAGTGTGTGTGTGTGTGTGTGTTTGTTCTTGTTTAACTACATTTGTGGGGTCCAAACACCGGGAACACAGTATACTTGTGGGGTCCGGACTGCTTTGTGGGGCCAAAATGCTGGACCCCGCAAATTTAAAGTGCCCATATTATGAAAAAATATGTCTCTGGTGCTTCCACACACATACAAACTTTGAAAAAAATCCATCCATGCTGTTTTGAGTGAGATACGGTTTCTGAATGTGTCCTGCCTTCAGTCTCCTGGTGAGCTGTTCAAAATCGGCCCGGACTGTGACGTCTCAATCCGAAACGAGCTGGCTAACCACAAACGTTAGCTCGTAGCGTTAGCATGCTAAATAGCTGCCGAATGACAGACAAGAGACTGACAGAAGCAAAGCGAGGGCTGATAGTGGCTCACTCTTTTCCATTTTTTTCCACATTTTTTTTCACCTTTTTTGGACAAATTTCTTGACCTTTTTGTCGCCTTTTGGATTTTTTTTTCTCGCTTTTTTCAATACATCCCGGGACCTCCCTAGATAGTTGAACGATGTCAACCCCCAAGCAGTCTCTGTCCTGTCGATCCAGCCCTACATGTTTAAAAAAAATAAAAAAAAGAAATCTTAGTCAAGTAAAAATGTTCATGACTAGTCATCATCATCACCACTCACATCACTGTCACAGCTTCATGATGTAACAAACATCAAGAACATGCAGCAATCAAAAACAACGTGTGACAGCAATAAATCAGTTCATTACAGCCACGTTGTTGATCACGTTCGAATTAGAAGCATTCCTTCATTTGCATAAACTCATAAACTCAACTTTGGCAAATTATTTCCTCACAAATTGAAATTAGGATCCAAAATGGTTTTCCTTTCAACTCCTGGATAACAGACTTCCTCTCCCCCAGAATGCTCTATGGTGTCAAAAAGTCAATTTAGTACTGAAGTACGAATTCAGGATGAGTAGCTTACTCAGGAAGAAGAACTTAGTATGAATTTCAAAGGAAATAGGAAACACCTGTTGTGTAAAGAATATTTCAATTACATTTTAATTCATAGAATCAAATAATAACAAGCATTATCTCAAGACACTTTACAATATGTCCATATTAAAGTGTTTTTGATCACTGGTAGAGCTTTGGGGTGTCTTTGTTTGTCTTTTGCACACATGCACCCATGGGTACTATTCATTCACTATTCACATGGATACCCTTCGCTGCCAATGGTTTTACACTATTTTTATTTTTATTTTTTTAAATGAATTTTTGGGGCATTTTAGGCCTTTATTAGTTCGGACGGCTATATACAGGAAAGGGCAAAGAGAGGGGGAATGACATGCAGCAAAGGGCTGCAGGTCGGACTCACCCGCGGCCGCTGTTTGGGCCGCACACTAAACCATAAACATACAATTTCTTTAGGAAAGAGCAATTTTTAAGGGGACACAAATAATACAGTTGGCAGTATGTGTAGTTGTGGAACTACAGTAAGTAGGCTGGCAAGGCTATTTCATTCACTTTAAACATCGGATTAAATTATTCTTTCTCTTATAGATTATTGATTATGCTGACAAAAAAATGACAGTAACCCATGTATTTTTCCATGAGTCCGCTATGATAGGGATTATAACTTAACCTAGCTTGTTTGTTTAGCATGTTGGATAGTAAGTGGTGATAAGCCTATGTGTGAACTGATAAGCTAATATTGTAGATATACCATTGTGTTGGTGCAGCCCGCTTACTGGAGTTCCATAACTACTGAAGCGATTTGAACGTTGTTCTCCCACCGGGTGTAAAAACCAAGCTGTGGACCAAACCACTGTGAGGCAAGGGAGGTGGGGGGCTCAAAATGTTTCTAAACAACAAAGAGAGCATCGTAGAGCATTCAGGGTATGGGCACATTTGAATATGAAATGCAAAAGTTATTATCAGAATGAATGTAAACATTTAACCAAAAGTACTTTCTTTTGTACGGAGATATAGCTACGTGACATTTCACTGTCCATCTGACTTCCCCCTGGCGACTTCAGGGTCTGATTTTGCTTTCAGAGAGTTGGGAGAAGGGACGTGCACGGACATTTTGGGCGGTAGGGGGCTCAAGAAAAAAAAAGGCCTAATAGTTAATAAATAATTATTTATTTGAAATTTAAACAAAACGTTAAATATATTTACACAACTCTGAGTACCTTACCAATTTATTTTATTTACCTTGCAAATTGTTCAATAGATATAATAAATCCATCCATCTTCTTCCGCTTATCCGGTGTCGGGTCGCGGGGGGAGCAGCTCCAGCAGGGGACCCCAAACTTCCCTTTCCCGAGCCACATTAACCAGCTCTGACTGGGGGATCCCAAGGCGTTCCCAGGCCAGGTTGGAGATATAATCCCTCCACCTAGTCCTGGGTCTTCCCCGAGGCCTCCTCCCAGCTGGACGTGCCTGGAACACCTCCCTAGGGAGGCGCCCAGGGGGCATCCTTACCAGATGCCCGAACCACCTCAACTGGCTCCTTTCGACGCGAAGGAGCAGCGGCTCTACTCCGAGCTCCTCACGGATGACTGAGCTTCTCATCCTATCTCTAAGGGAGACGCCAGCCACCCTCCTGAGGAAACCCATTTCGGCCGCTTGTACCCTGGATCTTGTTCTTTCGGTCATGACCCAGCCTTCATGACCATAGGTGAGGGTAGGACCGAAAACTGACCGGTAGATCAAGAGCTTTGCCTTCTGGCTCAGCTCTCTTTTCGTCACAACGGTGTGATAAATTGAATGTAATACCGCACCCGCTGCGCCGATTCTCCGCTCCATTGTCCCCTCACTCGCGAACAAAACCCCAAGGTACTTAAACTCCTTCACTTGGGGTAAGGACTCATTCCCTACCTGGAGAAGGCACTCCATCGGTTTCCTGCTGAGAACCATGGCCTCAGATTTAGAGGTGCTGATCCTCATCCCAGCCGCTTCACACTCGGCTGCGAACCGATCCAGTGAGTGCTGAAGGTCACAGGCCGATGATGCCATCAGGACCACGTCATCTGCAAAAAGCAGCGATGAGATCCCCAGCCCACCGAACTGCAACCCCTCCCCACCCCGACTACGCCTTGATATCCCGTCCATAAATATTACAAACAGGATTGGTGACAAAGCGCAGCCCTGGCGGAGGCCAACCCTCACCTGAAACCAGTCCGACTTACTGCCGAGAACCCGGACACAGCTCTCACTTTGGTCGTACAGAGATTGGATGGCCCTGAGAAGAGACCCCCTCACCCCATACTCCCGCAGCACCTCCCACAGTATCTCCCGGGGGACCCGGTCATACGCCTTCTCCAGATCCACAAAACACATGTAGACTGGTTGGGCATACTCCCAGGCTCCCTCCAGGATCCTTGCGAGAGTAAAGAGCTGGTCCGTTGTTCCACGACCAGGACGGAATCCGCATTGTTCCTCTTCAACCCGAGGTTCAACTAGATATAATAAATACTCAACAAAATAATCTGTTCACACAGAGACTTTTTAGTATTCACCAGGTTAATCACAAACAGCAAAGGAAGCTGCCACAGTGCATGTTTTCTATGCTACTAGTATATATTTAGAATGCACCAAGGAAAGGGACATAGTTTCACTAAGAATTTTCTCAATTTGAAAATGGCAATACATCATTTAAATTATTTTGGTGTTATGGGAATAAATAACACTTAAAAAAATCTTTTTGAAAAATCTCAACAAAAATCTTCACACTAAACTGAAAAAGGCTGTCGGTGCAATTTTGTTAATTTTTCAGGAAAAAACACTGCACCAATAATCAAATGATGAAGTTACTGTATAACGCAGGACACTTTTTTCATGTTGTAGTCAATTTAGAGATTTTGGTCTATTTTGCTTCCATGTCTTCTTTTACTCAAATGAAAATAAAACTTCCAAAATACACATTTAGATGGTATTTGTTTTAGGCTGAATCTGTAGATTTCTTCTAAATTAATCTACATATTTATACCTAACATTTAAGGGGGAAAGACTCTTAACTCATTAACTGGAAGTTCTGTGGTAACATGTAGTGTTGTTTTTGGCGGCCTGTTTTAATTTTAGTTTTAGTCTAGTCTTTGTCAAGCTGTCATTTTAGTTTTTATTAGTTTTAGTCACATTCATACTCTTTTTAGTCTAGTCAAGTTTCAGTCGACTAAACATCTGAGCATTTTAGTCAGAATTATCCATTACTATTTTTGTCTAGTTTTAGATGACGAAAACTGATGATGTTTGTCTCAGTTGTTTATTAACCACAGCCTCATGAGTTGGCATGAGCTTTCTAAAATGGAAAGTAACGTTACGTTCAAGTGCCCATATTATGAAAAAATCACTTTTTCTGGGATTTGGGGTGTTATTTTGTCTCTGGTGCTTCCACACGCATAAAAACTTGGATAAAAAAAACATCCATGCTGTTTTGAGTGAGATACGAGTTTCTGAATGTGTCCTGCCTTCAGTCTCCGGGTGAGCTGTTCCAAATCAGCAGAGCTTTCTACGTCACTAGCCTAAACAAGGTGGCTAACCGTAGCATGCTAGCGCTAGCATGCTAGCTCGTTCTGAATGGCAAAACACTGCAAAACACACTAGTTCACCATAATCTACAAACTACTTACATGTCCCTGTTCTGCAGGTCCACGCAAAGTTGGAAGTGCGCCCTCGTTTAGAAGAAGTCTCCCGGCTAATCCTGCCTTGTACTAACTGAAGTTGTAGAAACAAACAGCTGGTTGATGTGATCCTTACCTAGCTACTGTGCATGTGTGCTAGGTACAAGTGAGATGCCTCACTCTGTAGCTAAAACAGAGACCTGAACACACAGAGTGAAAAGAGGAGAAAGCAACACTAGTAACATGTTTAATTTATTTTGTTTATCCGGTTCACCTGCAGTCCCTTGTCAAATGAATGCAAGTCAGCGCATTTTAATTAGTTAACTAATAATTTGCATATCAATATGGCGATTGTGATGATGGTTCACTGTACCGTGGACGGCACACTTTGTCACTGTGTTGTCGCTGTTACCTCCACTCATCAACGTTTTTATAACTTTAAAGCATTAAATCTTATAAATATACGTTCATGCGACACAACAATTGAAAGCTTAGTCTCTCTTGATTCAATTAAGCCCACACACAAAGCATACAATGATTAATAGCAGTTATACAACTGTTATAAAGTTAAAGAAAATAAAGCAATACAGACGTACACTGCGCAACTGGTGTCTAGAGTCGAGAGTGCATCCATACCTTTTCCTAGTCCCTTTATCCACAGCGGCGATATTTTGCCCAAAACTTTTCTTTCATAACTCACCAACAATCCAAGGAAATGGAATATTTTGTTTTTCATTTCCGGACTTGATTCACGTCTCTCTCCTCACGCGAGACTTCTAACGCTAAATATGGGTGTCAGCGTTATCAAAGCCGGTCTACGGAAAGCCTTTCCACTCCCTATGCAGTCGGCCTATTGTACCGAATTTGGTTGCAGTTCCACCAGAGTTCCACTGGGGGTGATCACGGTCCAGTGCAAAATGAATGGGACTCTATGGAGTTAGACGGCTAAATTTGTCTCTTTCGCCTGATTATCGTTGAGAAATCTCAGATTTGATTGTAGTTTTTGCAAGTACGACATGGATTATAGGTCGAAAGTTGAATGAACGAGTACTTATGTCCTTTCGATTTCTTAGAGGTTGAGTCGTTGTTGCCCATAACACGCTAGCATTTTGCTAATGAATGCTGATTGGTCAGTGAAGGACTGATTACGATCGGAGATCCCGCTTGACGGCATCCGAAGCAGAACCAGAATGTCAGAGAATATTTCGGCGTGGTCTTTAAAATATTAGCAAACCTCTTTATAGCACGTGTATTGAGGCAACAGGTTCACGGGAACCAGAGCCAGCCCTGTCTAAAGCCGAGGATCCCTCTGACACGATCTCAGGGCCACGTGCGTTCGGTCCTGGGCATCTTTCTTTTGGTGTTTTTCAGAGTCATTAGAAAGGTCTCTTTACTTTCCTAATTTTCTTAAAACTGTGACCTTAATTGCCTACCGCCTGTAAGATGTTATTGTCTTTTCGACCCTGCAACAGGTGCATGTTCATTAATTGTTTATGGTTCATTGAACAAGCATGGAAAACATTGTTTAAACCCTTTTCAATGAAGATCTCTAAAGTTATTTAGATTTTTACAAAAGTATCTTTAAAATACAGTGTCCTGAAAAAGGGGCGTTTCTTTTGATGCTGAGTTTAAATAGGCTATATTCATAAATAAAACAAAATTTAAAATTACAAAAAACATGCATCCAGAAAAAAGGGCACTTTCTCTCGAGGAAGAAAAAGGACAGGTGCTCAAGCCCCTTTTGATATCTATCTGTGCACATGCCTGGTTGGGAGGTTGGAGAGATGGTGATGCAGACTGAAAAGGATGATGGAAGAGAAACGAGGAAATGGGATAGAAATTACAGTATGCAGGGGTAACACTTTATAATAACCATCAGTAATAAATGGTAAATTGATAGTTAAACTTTAGTTGATAGTTATTTTACTGTTAATAAACAATGAAATGATAATGTTTACAAATTATTAGTAATGTTATTTTACCAGTTTATTGTTGCACTCATATTTTAAATATATTAAGTATTTGTTAATGATTACCAAATGTTAGTAAACCCTTAAGAAATAGTTTGTAGACCGATCATAAAGTTGCAGCTGATGATTATAATACCTTGTTAATGGTTGATAAATGTTGTAAAGCATTTATAAACATTTTTAGATACTATTATCATTGCCCGAATAATCAAATGATCATCTCTCTATTTAAAAAGATTAAATTTGGCCAAACTAATGTTACTTGATCCTTTATAAACTACTTATTAATCATTAACTAATCATTATAAGCATTAGTTACAACTTATAATAGCCATCTAACTAATGCTTATAAATGGTTCACTAAACAATTATTAATCATTGTCAAAGTAATATCTATTTGATATTACACTAAACTAATGATGACATAACAAAATAACATTACTAATAATTAATAAACACATACATGGTGTTTATTAGCAGTAGATTAACTATTAACTAAAAATTACTTAAGTATCAATTAATAATTTATTGATATCATTATGAAGTGTTACAGCAGGATGTAATTACAGCCTGTTATTTCCAAAGAAAACAGACAAAAGGGAAACCATGCAGGGGAAAGCTGGCAGCATTTTTGACACTAAATCCTTGTTTTGTTTTCTGCGTCGGCTGCTCTGTCTTTATCTTCTCCTGCATGTTGCTGTCTATCTTTGTCATCGCAAACAGATGCGTCATTATATAACAATAAGCTGGGCTCTTAAAGAGCATTAGCTCATCCTACAAGAACAGATGCATTTCGATCTTGTTAAATACCTTAAAAGACACTAAATACTACAAGTAAATGGACTGACTCTCAAAATAGCATTCAAGAAACTTGGAGAACTACCAATCTATTAGACAGAATTAAATGACATGCATCCATGGCAACGTGAGACATCAATGTCACATCTAATATGGGCTATAGTTACAGGCATGAGATGTATGTGTAATAACGCTACAGGTCAGCTCTTCTGAACCTGGGGGTCACCAGATGGTTAGGGAGGACAAATAAAATAACATTATAGACTAGGGAATGGTTCTTACATTACGGTGTGAATTTGGTACATTTCTTTCAGAGCTTCATTCATAAATCAGGAAGTCCTGGAACACAGAAAGCGGTCTGAAGGAGGGTCAGGGGGAGAGAAAAAGTCACAAACGTGTCAAACATCCACAGAGCCTGGAGCCCATCTGACAAGGCTAAGTGCTAGCTGCTAAAACCCAATTTTATTTATAGTATTAAATCATAACAAGAGTTATCTAATAGTAGGTCCACACCACACTATAATTTACAAAAGACCCAACAATTTCCCACCAGCAAGCATTTGGTGCAAAAGTGGCGAAGAAAATCTTCCTTTAGGCAGAAACCTCGCTCAGACCCAGACCCTGGCTCTTTGTTGACAGCATCTGTCACAGAACTAAACTGTCATTAAAGCAAAGCATTATTTGTTTACGTGTATTAGCATTCACAAAAATCACTCAAAATCAGCAGGGGTGTCTGTAAGATGACGTAGTATTAAGAGAGACAACGGTAGAGAGTAGTATGAAAGCCTGAAAATCTGCGTAAGGAGGTTGGTTGGGGTGGTGGATGGGTCAAACAACACAGGACTTTCACCCAGGAGACCGGGGTTCATGTCCCGTTCTTGTCCCGCGTGTCACTGAAATGTACATTTTGTAACCCCACCCACCATCTTTTTCTAAACCTAACTGTCCCGTTCTTGTGCCGCATGCCAGTTAAACGTATGTCCCGAGCCATAGCGTCAAAAAGTGGCGCCAAGAGTCCCGACCAAGCATGGCGATAAAGGAGACTTTTTACGTCAATATCTAGCGCCAAAGGCACCTTACCAAGCGTCACTTTTTGACACTATGGGAGTGAGAATGTGCTGGAATGACAGTTACTGTTGGATGTGACAGCTTTCACACTGCACCAATTGAATTGAACTCTGAGGGAAAACAGCTTGGCTTTCAGTGGAGCTCCTCAGTGGGTGTCAGAGCGTGAAAATGCCTGAGGGGTTGCACTTACACAACAGCAATTAAAATATCTGCTAGAAAACAAGAGCAAGAATGCTTAAACCTCATTTAAACCACAAACATCGAGTCAGCGCTGTGCCCGTGTGACGCGCGACACTGAAGCGACTGTCTATACCAAAAACTAGAACTGGTTTGGACAGCCCTTGTCCAAGAGAGATACATAAATATAGCTTGTGTTTCCGACCCATGTTCGCTGTAATTCTGCTCTTCATTTGAGGCGGCGCCAGTTGTGGCTGTAGCCCACAGAACAATGTTAAACTTAGTTAACTTACTACTAAACGTAGTACTCTCTTAAGGTTTGGCTAGGCCAACTCCGTCTGGGGGTGCAGGGAAATAGTCCCAAAATCCAGCAGGCCCCCTTAATCAAAGTAGGTGTCGTTACAGAACAATAAGCATGGTGCCTAAAAAGCGTCAGCATTTCAGAGAATTAATTGCATCCTACACGTATAGATGCGTTTTGATCTTAAGTAAGTGTAAGAAGTAAATGGGCTGACTCACAATAGCATTAAAGAAACTGGGAGAACTACCAATCTATTACACAGAATTGAAGGACACGCATCCATGGCAACGTGAGGCATCAATGTCACATCTAATATGTGCTATTGTTACAGACATGAAATATATGTGTGATACTAATGCTGTAGGTATAGAATGACAGCTACTGTTGGATGTGACAGCTTTCACACTTCAAATGAGAGAAAACAGCTTGGCTTTCAGAGGAGCTCCTCATTGTGTGTCAGACTGTGAAAATGCCTGAGGGGATGCACTTACACAACACCAATTAAAATATCTGCTAGAAAACAAGAGCAAGAATGCTTAACCCTCATTTAGACTGCAAACTTCAAGTCAGCGCTGTGCCCGACACTGTGACACACGACACTGAAGCGACTGTCTATACCAAAACTAGAACTGGTTTGGACATCCCTTGTCCAAAAGAAATACATAAATATAGCTTGTGTTTCTGACCCGTGTTCGCTGTAATTCTGCTCTTCATGTGTTGCTCTTTTACTCCCCAATATTATATATAGGGGTGGCTGTGGCTCAGGTGGTAGAGCAGTCGCCTACCAACTGGAAGGTTGGTGGTGCAATCCCTGGCCCCTGCAGTCTGCATGTCGAAGACCCCTTGGGTAAGACACTGAATCCCGACTTGCTGTGCCATCGGTGTGTTAATGCACTGTAAAAGAACAAAAACGTAAAAACTTAAACAGTTAAATGACTGGCAGCAGTGGTTGCCAAAAAAAAACCGTAAAATTAACGTAAAACACCCTAATTCAACAACGATACATGTACAGTCATATTCATTCAGTGTTTTGCAGCAAAACACTGTTATTTCACTGATTTATTTTGGCATAATACTTAAAATAACAGTTGTTAATTTACATATAATGTCCATATTTTTAGTTTAGTTTATTAGTTTATAATGTCGTGGACAGTCCCCTTTAATGAACTATACAGTAAAAGGAGCAGCTTTAGCCTCAACGGCTAATTTCCAGTTGTAGTCCCTGGCCAGCTGACAATAGAGATCCTAAAATACAATGATTAACATATTAACATTAGTTACATTACATCTATAATAACAGCAGGCCTAAAGAAAAAGGGTTAAAACATACAAAAAAGTGGCACACAAAGAGACAAGCACAGATAGTGGCAATGGCATTAAATCAGTCCATGCAGTTAATACAATATGAAGGGGACAAAAGATAAGAGACTCAACAGGCCACATTGAAAGCACATACAAGAGAAGCACATACATGTGTACACATTAATCTGTCAGAATAGATAGAGTCAGACTGCCATGTTTTAAGGTATTTTGTGAAGGTGGAATATGTACAGTGCCTTGCGAAAGTATTTGGCCCCCTTGAACGTTTCGACCTTTTGCCACATTTCAGGCCTCAAACATAAAGATATAAAACTGTAATTTTTTGTGAAGAATCAACAACAAGTGGGACACAATCATGAAGTGGAACGAAATGTATTGGATATTTCAAACCTTTTAAACAAATAAAAAACTGAAATATTGGGCGTGCAAAATTATTCAGCCCCCTTAAGTTAATACTTTGTAGCGCCACCTTTTGCTGCGATTACAGCTGTAAGTCGCTTGGGGTATGTCTCTATCAGTTTTGCACATCGAGAGACTGACATTTTTGCCCATTCCTCCTTGCAAAACAGCTCGAGCTCAGTGAGGTTGGATGGAGAGCGTTTGTGAACAGCAGTTTTCAGTTCTTTCCACAGATTCTCGATTGGATTCAGGTCTGGACTTTGACTTGGCCATTCTAACACCTGGATATGTTTATTTGTGAACCATTCCATTGTAGATTTTGCTTTATGTTTTGGATCATTGTCTTGTTGGAAGACAAATCTCCATCCCAGTCTCAGGTCTTTTGCAGACTCCATCAGGTTTTCTTCCAGAATGGTCCTGTATTTGGCTCCATCCATCTTCCCATCAATTTTAACCATCTTCCCTGTCCCTGCTGAAGAAAAGCAGGCCCAAACCATGATGCTGCCACCACCATGTTTGACAGTGGGGATGGTGTGTTCAGGGTGATGAGCTGTGTTGCTTTTACGCCAAACATAACGTTTTGCATTGTTGCCAAAAATTTCGATTTTGGTTTCATCTGACCACAGCACCTTCTTCCACATGTTTGGTGTGTCTCCCAGGTGGCTTTTGGCAAACTTTAAACGACACTTTTTATGGATATCTTTAAGAAATGGCTTTCTTCTTGCCACTCTTCCATAAAGGCCAGATTTGTGCAGTATACGACTGATTGTTGTCCTATGGACAGAGTCTCCCACCTCAGCTGTAGATCTCTGCAGTTCATCCAGAGTGATCATGGGCCTCTTGGCTGCATCTCTGATCAGTCTTCTCATTGTATGAGCTGAAAGTTTAGAGGGACGGCCGGTCTTCGTAGATTTGTAGTGGTCTGATACTCCTTCCATTTCAATATTATCGCTTGCACAGTGCTCCTTGGGATGTTTAAAGCTTGGGAAATCTTTTTGTATCCAAATCCGGCTTTAAACTTCTCCACAACAGTATCTCGGACCTGCCTGGTGTGTTCCTTGTTCTTCATGATGCTCTCTGCGCTTTACACGGACCTCTGAGACTATCACAGAGCAGGTGCATTTATACGGAGACTTGATTACACACAGCTATTTATCATCATTAGTCATTTAGGTCAACATTGGATCATTCAGAGATCCTCACTGAACTTCTGGAGAGAGTTTGCTGCACTGAAAGTAAAGGGGCTGAATAATTTTGCACGCCCACTTTTTCAGTTTTTTATTTGTTAAAAAAGTTTGAAATAGCCAATGAATTTCGTTCCACTTCATAATTGGGACCCACTTGTTGTTGATTCTTCACAAAAAATTACAGTTTTATATCTTTATGTTTGAGGCCTGAAATGTGGCAAAAGGTCGAAACGTTCAAGGGGGCCGAATACTTTCGCAAGGCACTGTATGTATATCTTTGATTGTAGTGGGCAATGAATTCCAGTTTTGTAATGCTGTAACAGAAAATGATAATTGGCCAAATGTGCTTTTCCTGAATGGAATTAGAAGGTCACCTTGTGCGGTGCTTCTGGTAATGTGACTGCTGTTGTTATGTTGGATTATGAAAGAGTTCAAAGGGTGAGGAGCAGTGTTATGCAGAATTTTGTACACCAGACAGATGTTTTTGTATTTAATTACATCTTCTATAAAGAGTAGCTAATGGCTTTTTGTTTGTCCCCAACTTGTCAGACAATATCTTAGATGTGACATAATCATGGCATCCATGAATATTTTGGCAGTATTAAAAGTTAGTGAATTTCTAATATATTTAAAATTGGCTAGGCTAAATTTGACCCTATTGCACACTTTCTTAATATGCGCTTTAAAAGCAAGATTAGAGTTGATAATAATGCCCAGATACTTAAATTGTGGCACAATCGTAATGTTTTGCCCTGAGATGGTTATATTTGATACAATATTACATTGTCTTTTTGTGAAAAAACATTCCTACAGTTTTATATACATTAAGTTGAAGGCAGGAACGATTTAGCCAATCGGTGATCTGATCCATGGCTGTGGTAAGTTTGGCAGCAGCCAGATGTTTTGTTTTGGCATGCACATATACTACGGTATCGTCTGCATACATTATTGTTTGGACTTCAGGGCAAACAAACGGCAAATCATTAATATATAAGCTAAATAAAAGCGGGCCAAGTATCGATCCTTGTGGTACCCCTGTGCATAGGCCAAGAGCTGATGAATGATAACCGCTCACAGAAACATATTGTTCTCTGCCAGTTAGATACGCCTCAATCCATTTTGTTGCTAACGGGGAGAAATTAAAATAAGACAGTTTGGTAATAAGGACCTGATGGTTGACTGTGTCAAATGCTTTACGAAGGTCTGAAAACACAGCACCAACAACACCTCCCTTGTCGACAAATGCTCGGATCGTCAACTCTAGTTGTTTCCACAGAGTGACGGGCCCTGAAGCCAAACTGCATCGGATGAAGATTAAATGGACCATTATTTAGAAAAGAAACAAGCTGCTCTGAGACACATTTCTCAGCAACCTTGGAGATCACAGGCAGAATACTGATTGGGCAGTAGTTACATATATTCAGAGGGTCATTTGACTTAAATATGGGAGTTACAATTGCAGTCTTCCAAGGAGTTGGGAATATCCCCTTGAGTACTGATTGATGGTTTGTGTGATCGGGTAGGCAAGGGGTTCTTTCAGGGATTTAAGCATTTTGGAATCCATACCATAAATATCCTTTGCCGTTGAAATTTTAAGAGAATTAATAATTGCCTGAATGTTAAGTTCAGAAGTAGGTTGAATGCTGAAAGAAGGCTTGCTTTCATCTACTTAAACAATATTTCCAGTTGTTGGAGGAAAATTCTGTGCGATTTCAGCTACAGAATTGATAAAATATTAATTAAAGGCTACAGATGTTTGTGCTGGATCTTGTATTAATTTACCATTCAGGTTCAACTCTAGCCGGTTCCTAGTCCTATATCTAATTCCCATTACGTTCTTCATTTGTTCCCAGATCAGCTTTGTGTTACCATTTGCCTCATTAATAATGGTTATAAAAAAAATTGCTTTAGCTTTTCTGATCTCTTTGACTACTCTATTACGTAATGAAGTGAACAGATGCCTGTCACTATTCAACTTGGTTTTTAATGATCTTTTTAATGCAGAATCTCTTTCCTTCATCAGATTAAATATGTCAGTATTAAGCCAGGGGAGTGCATTGTTTTTTTTCTTTCCTTTGACCTTTCTGGTAAATTCCTTAACTAAACTGTGTAGCTTGGCAGCAAACATTTTGCTGTCTGTTTTTGTGTTGCTCCCAGTAATTATATTTCTCCAATCAGTCTGCTGTACTGCTCTTTGAAAATTTGTCATTTAATTTTTTGGAATCCTGTGTTGCTCCACAGGTTTATTAGAATTATGAAAGCGCTTCTTTGTAAGTTTTCTTGACAATAATATCAAATTATGGTCAGACAGCCCAGTAATAAAATTGAATGTTTTTACAATTCTTTTAGGTTTGTTGCTAAATATTATGTCTATCTGTGTCTGGGAGGATGTGGTTATTCTAGTAGAACCTTCCAACAATTGTGTAAAATCCAGAGTGTCTGTGATCTGCTTAACTTTCCTTTTAGTTTTATCTAACCAGTTACAATTTAGATCACCAAGGTTTTAAAATCACATTCTTGAAGTAGTTTTTTAAGTGTGATATAAAAATCACTATTAGAGGAGGGTGGACAATATAGAACAATGAGCACAAAGGACATTTCAGATGAGAGCACTATATTCAATCCAATACACTCTAAATCATGGTCAAGAGGCCAGCATATCTGATGACAGTTGATGTTGTCTTTGATATAAAACATCACCCCCCTTTTCCATTTAATCTGTCCCGTCTGTACATTTGTAATGTAATGTAATGCGGCAGATGGGGAGTTGTTAGACTTTTGTACACAATAAAAAAACAACTGGAAACTACTGGAAACAATTTGAGTTATTTTCCATATAATTTTATATTCTTTTTACAGTGTGTGTATGAATGGGACGGTGAATGGTTCATGTAAAAGCGCTTTGAGTAGTCGTTAAGGCTAGAAAAGCGCTATATAAATACAGTCCATGTACATGTTTATATATAAATACAGTCCATTTATATATATGTCTATATCTTTATATATTGCCCTGTTATCTATCTATCTATCTATCTATCTATCTATCTATCTATCTATCTATCTATCTATCTATCTATCTGCATTCATGCAGGCTTACACACAAACCAATCACCCAAACTCACACACACATTCACGCTTCAACACATCAGTCATTTTTGCTGGGCAGCGAAGCATAGCAGGCTGAAACGCTCTCTGAGAAATAAACATGAGAAGAGAGAGAAGAGGATGGGGTGAGAAGAAAAGCAGTGTGATGACCGGAGCATTAAACAGCACAGGAGAAGTTAGCTATTTAAACAGGTTTGAGGTGGTGTTTTACCAAACGCAAGTGGGCTGCACACACGTGACCTGATTCAAATTAAGGGAAGAAACACAAAAACAGAAAATAGTCCTTTGTTTTTCATCTTGTGTAATATTTTGTTTATTGCCAAATAATCATGCTGAAGCAAGTATTGTTCCCTGTGGGCCACTGTAGGTGATTAATGGGACCCTTCAACTGAGTGAGATAAATTGGGGGATTTTGGGAAAAGACATGTGGCCTAAAGCAGGAGAAATGTTTTCCTCAAATATCCAGAAGTAGAAGAAAATACAGAACAACACTAAAGCAACAAATAAGATGGAATAAACATTATGAAGGAAAAGAAAGAGGGCTGGAATATGGACCGTTTGGAGACAAACCTGGTGCCAGTTTCAAGTAGTGGGAAATATGAAATAGAATTTTAATAATTTAGATAAACAAAAACTAACGAGATTTAAGAAATGAGCCAACTAAACAAAAGGCACTAACATACCTACATATTAAATATTGTCACCATCAGCCTTAGACCATAAAACAATATATCTGCCAATATATGTAAAAGTAATAAACACTTTGACCAAAGGTACAAAGACATTCTCGTATCTCTGGAGGGATTGGGCTGAGAGAGGACAGTTGGGAGTGAGAGGAGAGTCTAATTCAATTCAATTTTATTCATAGTATCAAATCATAACATGAGTTATCTCAAGACACTTTACAGATAGAGTAGGTCAAGACCACACTCCATAATTTACAAAGACCCAACAATTCCAGTTCCCAAGATCAAGCATTTAGTGCGACAGTGGCAAGGAAAAACTTCCTTTGAGGGAGAAACCTCATACAGACAAAGGCTCTTCATAGGCGGTGTCTGACGGTGCCGGTTGGGGGTGTGATGAACAGTGGCAATTATGGTCACAATAAAGATAATGGAACTATGACTAGAAATAGTTGTAGTAGTTCATGGCGTAGCAGGGCACTGCAGGGCGTCACGGGGGGAAGCAGGGCGTAGCAGGGCACGGCAGGGCTTGGCAGGGCATAACAGGGTGTAGCAGGGCTCATAGCGGAGCAGGTACCACGGACTAGCAAATATCATTTAGGTGTTTTCTGCCCCCCCCGCGCCCGCCGGCCCTCCCCCCCTGGGGGGGGGCCCCTAAATATATTAAATATCAATAATTACAATTGTATTGTAAATAACATAATGATGTATACTTAAAATATCTGTAGTAAAACAATACAAACCCCCAAAAAAGCTTTTTAAGTTTAGAAAATGTTTTAGTCCCCACTCCCTAGCCTCACAGTGGTTTGGTCCACTGCCTGCTTTACCCACACACAAGTCCACTCCAGCGGACCGCGGGGAGAGAATGAGAGAACATACTGGTAGTTACTGTAGATTCGCTACAGTAACATTAGTTGTGAAATGTAGTAAGTAGGTCGTTCAAGGCTATTTTATTCACATTAACATCAGATCAAGTTGTTCTTTTCTCAAATAGAAATGATGCTGAGTAATTAATAAATTAGTCATGGCAAAAAAGTTTGCTATGTTAGTATAATATATATATATATATATATATATATATATATATATATATATGTGTGTGTGTGAACTGATATTAGGGTTAATATTGGAGATCTACAGTTGTGTTTTGCTCAGTATGATGTCAAGTGGCTGATCAGTGGGTTTGCTGTTAAATATATATCCTCGGTCCCAGACAAAACCTAATATTCATGTGGAGGACATAAAATAATTTTATAATTATAATATGACTGCGTGGTGAACTTATGAACCTAACTCATATTTAGACATCTGATTTGTGTTGTTGGTGCCCAGATAAAATCAAAAACAGACAAAAACAGACATAATAAGATCCTTTTTCAGTACACCAAAACGCCAAGTAAGTACAATAAGTCCTCATATCAAGACAATTTGGTAAAATCTTTATAAGGATAGGTGCTTATGGAAATACTAACGTCACTATGTCACAGGCAAAGGAGACCGAAAGAACTGAGGAACAGAGACCAGGGACAGTCATAGGCAGGCTGGGGGGAACTCATATTAATGTTAAAAAACCTCATAAAGTGAAATTGTCATGCCTTGGGACCTTTAAGGCTTTCCTCTGTGTACATATATCCTATACAAGTATAATTGTGGCTGTATTATTTGTGTCCCCTTCAAAAATTGTTCTTCAGAAATGTTATGTTTATTTTGCCCCCCAACTTTTAGATGAGATTTATGCCCACGGTTGGTAGATGAATCTGATGACTATGAAGACTATGGGCCCTATCTTGCACTCAGCGCAATTGCCTTTGTACACCAATGCATGTATCATTCCTATTTTGCACCCGACGCACAGCGGACTTTTCCCTCTACCGATGCACGTCGGTAAATTAGGGAATGTATTTGCGCTCGCAGGGGCGGATCAGCAAAAAGAGGAGGCGCTAACGTTCCCTGATGCTATTTTGCAGTTTCAGAAAACAATTCCGCCCCTGACTAGGAAAAACCTAGATTAAAGTCAGTAGCGTGTTATTCAGATGCTATTTTAGGGGCGCATGCTTGGCCATAATGTAGCGTGTGCTTTGCTTCTCTCACCTACACAGACGCAGCAGTTCCCATTTTTGCAAACCATACATAATTACAAGGAAAAATATTACTGAAAATGCGCTTCAGGTGTTTGGATAGATCAGGAGGCACTTTACAGTACAGTCCTCAAAAAGTCCCAGCATTCTTTGTGGCTTGTTGTGTTTTACACAACATTTCCGTGAATTGTGGATGTGTTGATGACATAAATGAGGAAATATTAGAGAACTTAAGGAGACGTGATGTTGAACTACGGTGGGATGGACATTCCGGCGGTGGCAATGCGCGATGCACTCCTGGTGGAGCGGGTGGACGGAGATGGAGTGGGTGGAAGAGGGGCACAACAGGTTCAGGTGGTGCATTTGGAGGCCCATGCTCCATGGCTGCAGCAATCCTCTCCAGACTTGAGGAGATGCGCCCGAGAGGCCGCAGCAACATCGTCACCAAGAGCAACGGTGAGTTGTTCAAAACCTTTCTTTTTAGTAAACTCTGGGTACACAAACAATGTTGTCAATGCTTTCGTTAAGGTGTAGGGCCCCTGGTGATACTTAGAGCAAAGTTTAATGTTGTGTCGAGCCTTCTTAGTGTTTTAAAAATAACTATTGTGAGGCTAGCATTTGACCGAAAAATCTTAAAAGTGGCGATTCCGTCCTAAATATGCCTTTAAACAAAAGTTTGACTTGGGTACATTCACAAAAAGACCCTAAGCTGCATTTTGGCGAGATTTACGCTTTACAGTTTTTCTCAATTGCTAAAACACTAAACCCTATTGTCTGAACCAAATGCTAAGTTTCCTGAACCCACTGATTGAATCAATCACTCTTTTTGCAAAACCATAAGCACTTTTCACCTGTTTAGACACAACTTGCCAACACATTTTCATTGTGATACACCCGTGCTGCATAATGGTGAGCAGAGGTGACAAAAGTCAAACACAATTAAAGCACAGGTGTCACCACTTGAACACAACAACTCAAAATTGATCACACTTGTGGCTAATGATGTGAGGGAACATATAAGCCAGTTCAGAGAGCACTGGTTTGTGAGGCCCTACAATGGATAGAAATCTGAGAGGAAGAGTTCGTGTGAGAGGAGGTCAGCGAAGACAAAGAACAGTAATATCTGATGAAATCAGAGCTACTGTGATTGACCATGTTCTTGTCCATGGTATGAGCATGAGGGAGGCTGGACAAAGGGTACAACCAAACATCAGTAGAGTCACTGTGTCCACCATAATCTGAAGATTTAGAGAAGAGAACAAGTAATTACCTTTTTTTGACATTATAGTACAGTATGTAAATGTTGACAGCAATTACTGTATGACATACTATATACTGTACCACAGTATACTGTAAGTAAATATATGTTTCAGTACATCACAGTACCAATGTACTGTAATATTGTAATGGAGGGCTGGTCTAACTGTTTGTAGGCCTATTATTCCATGTATATTTTTTGTAACTCCATGTTCTCTTTTTGTAGAATTGAAATACTGCCACATGGGGTTGGGAGGACAGGTATGTTCTCCCCACACCAAGAGATCCTAATTGTTGATATGGTCCGTGAGAACAATGCCATTAAACTGAGTTCAGCAGAAGATCATTGAGGACCATGTCAATTTTGAGGGTATCAACAGTGTCAGCCTCTCTACTGTTGATCGTGTCCTCAAGCGCAATAGACTGCGCATGAAACAGCTATACAGAGTGATTTGATCGCAACTCAGACCGAGTCAAAAAGCAAAGATTCCAGTATGTACAGGTTGGCATATATCCAGACACATTCAATGTTGATTACTCTAAGTAGTGATTTACTGTAGTGGCCTAAATCACTTTTTCCGTATCACTTACAAAACTATATCTATTTCTACAGAGGGTTTTTCAACTGGATGCAATAGAAAGACCCCATGAATACATCTACATGGATGAAGCTGGGTTTAATCTCAAATCTCTCTTATGTGCTTCCATCAGCAATCATGGGGTTGTCCACCATCATGCCAACCTGGGGCCCTACAACACTCACCAGCTCCTCATTTTCCTCAATCACATGCAAGATGCTCTGTTAGGGCAGCAGGATGAGCATCCCATCTATGTTGTTGTTTGGGACAATGTGAGTTTTCACAGAGCCCTCCAGGTTAGAGAGTGGTTCAATATGAACCGATGCTGTACTCAGATCTTGCCCCACCGCATTCCTAAAACCCCATTGAGGAATTCTTCTCCTCATGGCGGTGGAAGGTATATGAACGCCAACCTTACACCAGGATAAATCTCCTGCAAGCCATGGGACTTGCCTGTGGTGACATAGGTGTGGAGGCATGCCAAGCCTGGATACGGCATGCCAGGGTTTTTTTCCCCCGTTGCCTGGCCAGACAAAATGTGGCCTGTGATGTGGATGAAGTCCTGTGGCCTGACCCAGTACGGAGACATGATGCTGTGGTGATGCACTTATTTGTATATTTTTGTACTTTATTTTTACATGGGCTTACTGTACACAAGTGGCAAACGCATAAGATTTCTGATTGTTTTTACAAGTGCTACGTGTAAATGCACAAGATTTCTGTTTTGTCTTTTTGTACAAGTGCTAAATGCACAGTTTTTTTTGTTTTGCAACATGCATTTAGCCTACAGTGAACAATAAACCTTTATTTCTCCAGCTTCATGTCCTGAGCATTGTGTTTTCTATTTTTCTACGTAGTGTTTAGTGACGTTCAGTAGTGTTTTTAATTTTGATTGACTCGGGGCATGATTTGACAACATAATTCAGTTTTGACCACAGATTGAATTGTTTTGAGGTGAAAGTTTGATTTTGCAAGAAGAGTAAGGTTTTGTGAATGTAGCTTGAAAATTGGGTTTTGTCTTCACAGTTTAGAGAAAAGGAGAGCAGCTTTCAAGAAATGTGTCTTAGCAATCGAGGAAAAACTGTAACTATACGCTTTATCAAAGAGGAGAGTTTTAAGTTTACTCTTAAATATGGTGACGGTGTCTGCCCCCCCATTGGGGCTGAGAGCGGAGAGTTGGGAGTCAGAGAGAGGAGAGTTGGGAGTGAGAGCAGAGTTGGGAGTGAGAGGAGAGTTGGAAGTGAGTATGGGTGCTACGTGATCTAAACTGGGAAACAACATCTTTTGAAGCCAAACTCTTATCCTTTTGTCAACATGATTTAGCATTAGACAGACTGACTTTAATCATTTAAGTGCCTGAGAGGTTTTCAAACTCATAACCTCCAGTCTTTGGAGATTTTCTCATTGACACCACCAGTCCACAATGATTTCCTGGGTCAGCCATCAAATCCCTCCAGACGTCTGTGCTTACCCTCCTCCTCCTCCTCCAGGATTCACACTGAAAAAAAGCAATATTCCTCCAAAGCAAAATCAGGAAGATATTCTCTATAAATGTGCTTCATGACCAGGATTTGTTTCAGTGTTTATTTGTCAGAAGAAGATGAGTGAGATGACACCTGCAGACGCTCACATCTGGAAGCATCTCATCTGGACTCTTACATCTGGCAACTCCCTCACCCACAACGTTTTCAGTAACTTCAGCTGCCCATTAGCACAGAGGACAGACCCTGTGAGTGCTTTCTGATGTACTTACACTTGGAAGGAGTAAAGATTGAGTGTGGGGATGTATTTACACCTTTTCATCATCTAGCTAGAATGGCAACAGATTTCAATCAAAATGCTTCTTGAATGCATTTGCACTTCGCCTTTTTGAGATTGTAGTGGCTGAGAAAAACAGCCAGCTCGAACCTAAAAGCCTGGTCAAAAACAGGCCAACGTATTTAGATGGGGGTCAGGCAGAGAATCATCAATCTGCCTGGATCTACAATGGCAGGAGAGTTAGTAAAAGAGAGTTAATAGGGCTGGGGCCAAATGCTTTTGTCCCGATTCGATTCTTTCATGATACATGGGCGCCAATTCTATTTGTATTGCGATTTGATAGTGTGTCATCATTTTCTTTTCCTTCTTTACGGTAACAAAAAAAGTTGAATAATTCACTTCTAGAGACAATATATCATGAGACATTTCTAAAAAGGCATAGTTTTATTTCATCTGTAAAGAAGAACATAACATGGATTTTCAGCATTTTCTGCTTTCGCTCTTTTTTGCTGGAAACAGATATGATGTCGCTGTTTTTTTTTTGTTTGTTTTTTCTCCCTCTCCTCCCGTTGCCTACCCTGCTTTGCTCTCTCGTCTAGTCTTTGTCTCTGTGTACTTCGAGAGTCTCTCTCTCCGCACTGCTCCTAAACTACAAATTATGGATTTGATCAACTGGTCTCTCAGCGCTATTGACACCATCTTCTCGACGAGAAGCTCGGGTTCGGGGGAATCTGACTGCCCTGCCGGAACGTTCGCAGCTGGCTACACGATGGACGCGTGGGAGAGGTGGCGGATCGTGTGTCTGGCGGTTCTTTCCGTGGAGGACATTGAAGATATCTTCCTATTCGGAACCATGATAACAGGTCTTTTGCTGATTGGCTCAGGCATTGCCCTGGTTTATCGAGAAATTAAGAAGAAGACGGGAAACGAGCAAAATACCAGGCTGCCCGTCATGGTTGAAGCTGTGGGCAGAGCTGTCGGAACTCAAATTGTGACTATGCCATGAACACCATGGGCCACAAATTGGATACCATCTTGGAGAGACTATCAGCTCTGGATAGGCTGGACAACATCTTGGGGAAACTCACGGTTTTGGCAAGGAAATTTGATCGATACGGAGACCAGAGGGGACATTTCAGAGAAGTCGAGAGTGACTAACTTCGGCTCCTGGCCCTAAGACAAAACAAATTCCAATCTTATCTTTTTCGGCTCCCTGAACCAGCGCTGGCCTTGGCCGAGGCCGGTGTTGAATAATCACCTCCCCCTGGAGCACTGCAGCGAGGCACACTCTTGCATTCCTTACCCGATTCCCACAGACACCTGTTGATTGTTGACTCGGACTGGGTCCTGTTTCAAGGCTGACTCCATGGCAACCGGCTGTGTATCGCAATGACAATCGTGCGGACTGAGAAAACCTGATTACGGGGGCCAGACGTAGCTTGACTACTCAGGCCTACACACACACAAACTCTTTCATATATACAGATAT
>NC_053116.1:5902979-5972979 GCF_010015445.1 Perca fluviatilis
ATTTAGATTAGATAATACAAATAAACGAAAAGACAATACATACAAATGCGTACAAAAATGTTTCTTGTATATATAAAGAAGCGACTTTGAGTTTGTGAAAAGCGCTATATAAATTCAATTTATTATTATTAACACAATGGGCCCTATTTTAACGATCTGAAACGCAAGTATCAAACGTGAAACGCAAGTAGCTTTGTGGGCGGATCTCGGGCACTGTTGCTATGATACCGGCGGGATAAATGACTCTTTCGCCCGACGCAAATCTAAAATGGGTTGGTCTGAAGTAGCTAGGTGTGGTTTGGGCGTAACGTGCAATAAACCAATCAGAGCGTCATCTCACATTCCCTTTAAGAGCAGGCGCGCTTTTTCCATGGCGGATTGCCATTATGACGGCGGATTTGCCTGGCGCACGCCAGCGGGAGCTGTCCGGCATGCGGCAAAGTAATAAATGCCCGTCTTGACTGGGTGGCGATGTTGCTGTGGAGTCTGGAGAGGATTGCTGCAGCCATGGAGCGTGGGCCTCCAAACACACCACCTGCTCCTGTTGTGCCCGTTCCTGATCCTCCCCCTACTCCATCTCCGTCCACCCGCTCCGCCAGGAGCGCATCGCCACTCCCAGACCAGATCCCCCCGGAGTGTCCAATCCCACCGTAGTTCAACATCACGTCTCCTTAAATCCTCTAATATTTCCTCATATGAAGCTCAGCGCAAATTCTTTCAGGAAGACGTCATTAACCCAATCACTACTCATTCTTAAATCAAATCAGCTGTTCAAGAAGTGACGCTGTCAGTTAAACCAATCAGACTTGGCCACGAGATTCAAGGGCCAATCACAGCCTTACAACTCTGCTTTAAATCTTTTCTCTCCTTGTGCTGTCAGCTGTCGTTTCAGGCAAAGCGCTCGACCCTCCCCTGCCACCTCCGGTCATTGTGTTTCTCCCGGCTGACCGCTGTGTTGCCTCTTCGGTCCTGTCTCTGGTCTCTTCAACGCCGCCACCAGTGTCTGGACTCCATCGGGGGGTTATGTTCCTATTCCCTACCCCTTTAAGAAGATTATTAATTCGATGGAGTCCAATCTCCAAAAGACTTTGTACATTAAATATCATACAGTTGTACAATAAATATCTTTGCATATCTGCAAACTATATCTCTCCTGATTGAATTATGTCATCAACACATCCATGATTCATGGAAATGTTGTGTAAAACACAACAAGCCACAAAGAATGCCGGGACTTTTTGAGGACTGTACTGTAAAGTGCCTCCTGACCGATCCAAACATCTGAAGCGCATTTTCAGTAATATTTTATGTAATTATGTATGGTTTGCAAAAATGGGAACTCCTGCGTCCGTGTAGATGAGAGAAGCAAAGTGTGTGCGTTGTGTACATGCTACATTATGGCCAAGCATGCGCCCCTAAAATAGCATCTGAATAACGTGGCACTGACATTAGACTAGCGCCACTGACTTTAGACCAGGTTTGTCCTGGTCTGTGGCGGAATTTCTTTCTGAAACTGCAAAATAGCATATGGGAACGTTTGCACCTCCTCTTTTCGCTGAACCGCCCCCGCAAGCGCAAATACATTCCCTAATTTACCGACGTGCGTCTGTGGAGGGAAAAGTCCGCTTTGCGTTGGGTGCAAAATAGGAATGATACATGCGTCGGTGTACAAAGGCAGTTGTGCAAGATAGGGCCCAATGAATGAAAGAATATTTTTATTTGAAACATTTAACAAAACAAAAAGTATTTTGTCTTTTTAAAAAAAAAAAAAAAGAAGCAAGAATAAGAAAAATAAATAAATACTCTTGTCCGAAAAGGGATAGCAAACAGCTAAATGCTTTTCTGGTCCTATACCCTTTTTTAAATGTCCAAACAATGTGTTCATGTACCATCCTTAACTGTCCATTCATTATATTTATTAAGCACAATTAGCTAGTGATCAGAACAAAACTGAAACAAGTTAACAATATTACACAATACTACAGCAGCAACCTCTGGAAAAATTCAAAATTACATGTGCACATTAAGCCAAGTTATTGCTCAGGGAACAAAGGAATTTTACTCCAATTGCTTCTGAACCAGTTATCTGAATCTACGGCCTCAGTGTTACAAACTCACAGTGAAGGCGTGGGGGGGGGGGCGCTTTGTCAAGTCTAATAGAGAGCGGGCCTTGCGGAGTACTTGCTGGTAAAAGATAGCCGTCAAGGGGGGGTGAACTGTGGGATCACCTTAACAGCCACCTTTACAGGTTACCATACCATCTCTCAACTCTTGAGTGCAGTTTTTATTTGTGTCACTTCTTCCTGCCATCCACTAGAAGAGTTTGAACAGACTTTGAAAAGACTACAGTCTGACACCATCGAAAGACAATCATCTCACATCTAACGTTAAAGACATAGCTAAACGTTGAAGACATAACTAAAAATAAACATAATATGTAAAAACTTGCAGGGTCACACATAGTAAGACTAGAACTTGATTTGTGTAAAAAAAATGTAATCAAGCTAGCTAGCTACCGCTAGAGTTAGCTGGTAACTTAAGAGAAAGTTTGTTTGATTTCTGCTTTACATGCAGATGAATGTCTCCAGTACCCGGAGGTCTGTGTTTATCTGCCGATAAAACTCCCGTTGGATGACGTGCTTCAGAAAAGTTGAATATTGGCAACTTTCCCTCTTTAGCATTTAGCTTAGCAAGGCGCCATAGCAACCATAAACAACACTAGCTCTAGCCGTTTGCGGCTTCCTTGGTTGTTGACAATGTTCACATAATTTAACTTAACTACCAAGACTTAAAACTTACGATAATATCAAACACGTTTGATTTCGTCGGAACGTCCAGACGGGAAAAAGACTGACACCAAATGATTGAGACGACGGGAGCGCCCCAACTCTAGCAAGACTCTCAGGATTTCATTCAGATATTGGAAAATAGTCTGCGACAGTGGAAGCGCTTGAAAAGTCGTTTGGTATAAGGTCAGCATAAGGCCTTTTTTCTTTGTTTCTTTTTTTAAGATTATGTTTGGGGCATTTTAGGCCTTTATTATATAGGACAGCTGAAGATGTGAAAGGGGACAGACAGAGGGGGAATGACATGCAGCAAAGGGCCGCAGGTGGGAGTCAAACCTGCAAGGGCTGAGCCTTTGTACATGGGGTGCACCCTCTACCAGGTGAGCTATCCAGGCGCCCCAGCATAAGGCCTTCTTAATGGCTCTTTTAGAAATCACTCGTTTTTTGGACACTCTCAAGGATTTTTATTTGACACTGTTCACTTTTAATTGATGAAAATGTACTTGCTAATGTACTTGCACTTACGTCTTGCTGTCCCGAGTTTGTACCTTCAAGGTTGAAAGCACTTAATTGGAAGTCGCTTTGGATAAAGACGTCAGCTAAATGACATGAAAATAGCTCCTAATCAATTTGTTGTGCTGCTTCGACGTTTCATGCCTTGTTGATTGGGTTTTTACGACTTTATAAGACAAAGCCATAATTTCCCTATCTACATTAAAAGTATTAAACTTCCTATAGTGCAAATGTTGCTGTCTCATTTTACAGGGCGCACCACAATTTACATCAAACTTCAGCTTTTTTATACTAGTTCCTTCCATCTGAGACGGAGGGGGGGATAATTTTTGTGGCATTTAATTGGAAAAAATAAAGGCCTCATCACACCATTTGAGAAACGCGTCTACCACTGGCCCATGCTCACACTCATCTTAATAGAGCAGGAGAACATTTGAAATTGCTAGAACAGAACACTGTTTGCCTCTCTCTCCATTTAATCCCCATTTGGCTTTACACGTCTCTCTCTTTCTCCCCCTAAAACACTTTGACTTTGATTCTCTCTCTCTCTCTGTCTCTTTATCTTATGTCTTGTCTGCTGAGATAAGCAGAGAGAGGAGACAGGCATTTGTGTGACTGTGTGTGTGTTTAGGCAACCTTAGCTTTTATTGCTAATTTAGGTGAGAGGCGATCCATCACACAGTAAAGCATGTAGTAAACCGCATCTGTGTGTGTGTGTGTGTGTGTGTGTGTGTGTGTGTGTGTGTACTAGTTTTATTGCCAGCCTTGAGATGTCAACAACCTGAATATTGTATGAGGGGAATAAGAACTAAAGCACACACACACACACACACACACACACATGATGAGTGGAGCAAATGCTTGTTTATCCCTTGGCTTCTGCTGTTCCGTAATTCATGTTGATGGATGAGTAATCAGCTAATGATATGAGAGAGAGAGAGAGAGAGAGAGAGAGAGAGAATTAGAAGGAGAAAGTAGAGAAAGGTAGAGAGTATTATAGGAAGGAAGGACAAGAAGGACAGAGGGAGAGTGAGACAGAAGGCAGCTGACAGTGATGTATGGATGTGATAAGCTGGAGAGATATCAGCACAGACACCAACTTTATTTAACACAAGTCTTGGCTAGACATGTGTTAAATAAAGTTAAATTTTTTTAACCTTCTTAGTGTTTAAAACTTGTCTGTGGCAGGCAGTGATCCGCAACACGGACAGACGAGCCTGATCTCCGGTTACATGACTGTCCACCGCAGGGTGACATTGGGCCGCCTTTTTCTGTATGGCACTGTTTGGGTGGTTTATAAACTGTTAATTCGAGAACTTTACTGTCGTCTCTGACGCCTGAAATTGTCTGAATGTGTGTGAATTGTCGAATGAGAGGCAAATTGTAAAGGACTTTGTCCGATAAGGTAGAAAGGTGCTATATATATATATATATGTATATAAATGCAGACCAAAATGTGTCATTGGTGTTTCTATGTTTAACCAGAAGTTGGAGTACCCAATCAAATTTCCATTTGAAAAACAGAAGACATCTGTGGTTTTGGATCAGTAAAGTGGAATCGGTGTCTCCCTGACAGACCTGGGGCTCAGCCATGTCTGTACATAAGGAGTAGCCTCTCATTGCCAGACCTTCCTTCACAGCGCTGTGGAGGAAGGTCTGGCTACACCACACATACATTCTGGGATAGGAGAAAAAAAGGCTCTGGGTTGTTTGCATTTCTTTAAACCAATCACAATCGTCTTGGGCCGGATGGTGGCGCCCTCTGCTATCCCTCTAACCCTCTGCTAAATAGTCTCTGGAAGATAGAAGTTTTGGTGGAACATTTGCACCCTGCAAAAGAAAACGCCACATACAATATTAACTGAAGTTAACTGTTCACACAATACAGTAACATAAGCTATTTAAATTAGCTGGATATATGGTTAAATCTCATTAGCTCATCTCATTTGTGTATAGCTGTGTGTACTTCGTCCACGGCAATCCCACCAATTGGTCCCAAAACATCCCAGTCAGAGAGGAAATGCCCTAAACATATTCTTTGTAAGCAGGCCTGCCTTGTTGCACCATTCAAATATTCTTCAAATACTTCTTTCAGCGTGCAGCTTGCTAGCTCGGAGTATGTTGTTGTTTCCACTAGCAAAGGGATTTTACAAACGGTAACACACAGAGAGCGGAAGGTGGGGGCAAAGCCTGACATCCCAACCCGTTCTCACTCCCAAATCCTCAAATACTAACGCTTGGTCAGTGGCTCTCAGCGTCAGATACCGACGCAAAAATCTCCCTTTATCGTCTGTATGGGACGCACCGGGCAGAGCAGCAGCTTGACCACGGCGCTGTAAGATGACGTAGTATTAAGAGAGACAACGGTAGAGAGTAGAATGAAAGACCGAAATGCCGCATAAGGAGGTTGGTTGGGGTGGTGAATGGGTCAAAGAAATCAGGACTTTCACCCAGGAGACCAGGGTTTGTGTCCCGTTCTTGTCCCGCGTGTCACTGAAATGTGCATTTTATTACCCCACCCACCATATTTTTCGAAACCTAACTGTCCCGTTCTTGTGCCGCATGCCAGTTAAACGTACCTCCTGACCCAGAGCGTCAAAAAGTGATGTCAAGAGTCCCGACGCTAAAGGAGAGTTTTAGCGTGAATAACAAACGCCAAAGGCAAAGCCAACAGAGTCCATATTTTACGCGGTGCGACAGTGAGAAATTGTTGGACATCCGGGGCAGGACATCAGGTTTTATCCTGGAAATGTACTTCCATTGATCCAGACTACATGTCTCTGACTTTCTTAGCAGGGCAGTCAGTTTCACAGTCTCCCCTGTTGACCCCTTTGTTGGGATCTCCTGCTTCTTTGCATGCGTGTTATGTCTTTCTGTCAAACTTCGTCCTCTATCTTCCTCTCTGTCTCTGTCTATCCCTCTGTTTCATCCTATGAATGATGCATAGGCCACTAGATAGACTGAGCACACATTGAAAATCAGCCGTGACCTTTGCTGATAAGCTGAAATCCCGAGCTCGCCCGTTATTTCGCTCCACTGCGAGCCCGGGGCTCAGAACCCTTCTCCTTGACAATTATGGAAATTGCTGCTGCGGGGATGTGCAGCTGACTGTAAGAAAGTTGTAGCTGCAGGAAAACAGCAGGTCCACTTGGTTTAACATGCAGCTAATCTGTTTTTAAATGATACATTTGACCTGCTGCCAGCAACAAACCATGCAGGGCATTTTGTAATGAACAAAGAAAAACTTCTGCCACTGGCAAATATGTAAACATAGCATGGCTTTTTCCACTAATTGATGCCTAGATGGAAATACAAGCCAGCAGATTCAGCTAAGATATTAAGAAGACCTCTAAAACTGAGGAGGCAATCACACAGAAATGTACGGAAGAGGATTAGGGCCACATGTGAACAAATGTATTGAGTTCTGAGTTTAAAGTCAGAATTCTGAGAAAAAAAATCAGAATTATAAATTTAATCCCAGAATTCTGACTTTATTCTCAGAATTTAAACTCATAACTCAAAAAAAATAACTCAAATAAATGTTTTCACATGTGGTCCTAATCCTCTTCCGTAGGGATGCAATGCTAAAATGAATGTTCACTATACTTTAAAACTTCTGTTTAAAAAAAAAAAAAAAGACAGATATTTCTTCTGTATTTCATGTAGGACTTACACTTTCCAAGCATTCATTCTTTTACATTCAGAGTGGAGAGTGACAATAATAACTTGTGCCTTGGGGGGAAAATATACTCAGAGCCTACAGGTAGGTGTTGGTGAGTGGAAGCTAATGAAATGCTGCATGAATCATTATCAGCAGCAGTATACCAGAGCGAAGGAGTGAGCAGAGCATTGAGGAGTAAACTGCAACACGTTATTGTAAAAAAAATGGATATGGGTTGGAGTGAGGAGATTCTGTCTGTGAGTATGAACTAGCACATAGTCCACACAACGTGCATAACAGGTGTTTTACTTTTAGAAAAAGTGGCAAAAACTTTGAAAAACCCCTCAAGAAAGGCGAGAAAAACTTCTGAAAAAGTCCAGAATGGATTATTGGGGGTGGTTGGAACCCCCCCACCACCACCACCCCCCCTGTAAATTATGCCTATGATTGAAACGTATGAAGGTAAAGTATGGTGCAAAACGTGAGAGCTTGTAGAATACAATGTGAGAACTTGCAGAACAAAAAATCACTTGATATGTTTTAATTTGCACTTGTAAAATAAAAATTTGCACTTGTAAAATAAAAATGTGCACTTGTAAAATAAAAATTTGCACTTGTAAAATAAAAATTTGCACTTGAATCACATTTGAAGTCACAAAAAGAAAAAAAACATGAGAGCTTGTAAAAAAAATCTGAACTTGTAAATTGAAATTTGCACTTGTAGAAAAAATATTCACAAATGTGTAGCTTTCTGGCAGTAATAGCGATGTTGCTCCGCTGGCCGATATCCGCTGGTGACGGTCCGTCTGCAGGACCTGGAGCTCACCGCCAGTGTTTCAGTTTGACTGTTAAAAAGTGTTAAGATAATTAAAAGGTATTTATTTAGAATCAGGCTGGTTGGTTAGTTAGCTAAAGCTAGCTTGCTATTCAACCAGGCTTCCATGCGACATAGCTAAATAAGCCGGACAGAGTTGTCCCTCATCTGGCGATAGAAACTCTGCTTTCCCCGTTCTGTTGGATCAGAGCTCCACAGCCTAAGTCCACAGGTACAAATTAGTTTTGCACCAAATGTATCGCAACAAGTGTTGCAAAAGTCGGCGAGGGTCGCCCTCTTTGTGATGCGAGAGAGCGCATACAGTGACAGATTCGAGAGGTTGTAATCACTGAGTTGTGGTTGTGATGGAAAATCAACCTGAGTAAAAAAAAAAAGTACATGAGTAAATGTTGCATTACAAGTTTGCAGCTGTCATTGTGTTCATGCAAATATCAATCTACACATTTTTTCTACAAGTGCAAATTTCAATTTACAAGTTCAGATTTTTTTTACAAGCTCTCATGTTTTTTTTCTTTTTGTGACTTCAAATGTGAATAATTTTTACAAGTGCAAATTTTTATTTTACAAGTGCAAATTTTTATTTTACAAGTGCAAATTTTTATTTTACAAGTGCAAATTTTAACATTAACACACAAAGTTCAATTTTTTTGTTCTGCAAGTTCTCACATTGTATTCTACAAGCTCTCACGTTTTGCACCATATTTACCTTCATAGAACCGCTTGTTAAAGAATTTTTTTTTATTTTATGTCATTTAAACTGTATGTATGTCTAATACTTTACTTTCTAGCCCTCCATCCTATGTCGAGGTTCCAAGCGAGCTATGGCGATACCAAAAGGTGACGTGAAAACCTACTGATTGGTCGCCATTTGCGCACCTGTGTTAACATGTGCTCGTTGCCCCGTGTGCGCTGATGCGCTCATCTGTTGACATTTCCGAATGCCTTCCTACAGTTGCTTAATAAAAGCGGGCTTTCCACACAAAGAGAAAGCATGAGAAAAAAAAATTTGATTTTAACTGTCTGGCTTGGGTCACGCTGGCACAGAAATATCTTAATGCCTGTCGCAAAAATGCGGCCCGATCAGCATGCTATTACCCATCCCCCCCTGTAAATTATGCCTATGATTGAAACGCTTGTTCTAGAACATTTTTACTGCTATTGTTAAGTTTAGATTTTTCCCTTCCTGTGTGAAGGAGTCCTAATTAAAGAGCTCGCTCAATGATACTTTATTTCCGGAAGGTTGAATGTATTGCATCTTAATCATGAGGGACAGGACACTTCTTATTTCAGACTGATTAGATGGGTGTAATTTTAAATTCACATCCTTCAAAGTGCAGCTTTAAACTTTAAGCTACTCTCAGCCTCAAGTACTACAAAGTTTCATTTGATCTTCAGTTTATATGGTTTTCTGGAATAACGGATTATTCACAACTGCTTCATTTTTATGTGGATGTTTTAAGGAAACTGGAGGCGAATTCCACTCATCCTCTCTTTCTGCAATCTCTTCTCATTTTCCTCTTCTCAGGAAACATTTGCTAAATGGTGAATTGACAAGTTTCAACGATCAAAAAAACATTTTCAAAATCAACTATTGCACAAGGAAAAGTATATTAACCCTCTAAGCCAGATGTCTTCAACAGGGGGTCCGGGACCCTTAGGGGGTCTTCAGAGTTACTGCTGGGGGGGGGCAAGTTATTGTTTAAAGTGACAATATGTAACTTTTTAATATTTCTGAAGCTCCGTCATTTTTCATACAATGGTCTTAAATGACCTGTAACAGCAATCGAGACTAACAGTGAAAAGAACGCTATTTTTATATAGTTTTGAGTAAGGCTTCTTCCCAGGTTCAATTTTTCCCACGCAGACACAGAATGATTTGCGGCAGGTAGACGGTGCTAGAGTAACACATTCTGACTGGTCACAGATCTCTTTGAAACACCAGAAAGCCTGTGTTTGCGTATCCAGCCCTTTGAGCCAGGCAAAAGGTAGCAGGAGGTTTCTTTATATAGGCCTAATTGTATTTTAATGTTATTCTACAAGTTATCTGCTGTAGTTATGGCTGATACTGGGGCATGGCCATCACAGGAAAGAATGAAATTAAATGAAGAACTAATAGGGAAAAGGAAAGTGAAAGACAACGGGCGTTAACGAGTCACACTCAGTCTGGCTATTAACAGATGGAGACAATTACGGGATTGTAAATGATTCAAAAACGACCCAGAATTGGCCCTCAGGTATGTAATATGTCTATTTCATTCATAAAATAACTTAACAATGCGCAATGTGGTTGGACGCCAGTAGCCAACATTAAATTAGGTCCCCCTTTTAGTGCGGACGTTTTATTCCTTTTAGTCTGTGTTTGTGTTGGTCTACTATTTTCTTTTCCCTTGTCCCCCTGTACTTGTGTAAAGCATCCGTGGGTTTCATGAAATGCCCTATATGAATCTAACTTATTATTACATTGGTTGCTTCAACAATCTCTTAATGCTTTGGCTCGTGACACAGTGACAGTGTTACCCAGTTTAGCTCACGATACATCCAAAGTAGGCTAAAAGTTACCGTATGCAACACTTGAAATGCAATGATGCATTTGTAACATATTCTCTTATTGTAAATTAATGATTTTCTGTCTGAGCAAAACATTCATGGCAACTATACTGTATGACCTCCCCGTAACGCTAACTCAGTAATCAACAGTGGGCAATACAGCACCGTGAAGAGAAGACCTTAAAGGGGTGATAGAATGCAAAACCGATTTTACCCTGTCATAGTTGAATAATGACAGTTCGGTGGGTAAATAGGACATACATAGAAGCTGAAAATCCAATTGACACCCCTTTACTATGAAAATCTCATATTTTGAAACTGCCGCTGAAAACGGGCGAATATCAACAAAGCTGGAAGTTGACGTCAACCTCCCTGACGCCGCCCGGCCTGCCTTCCTTCACAGACCCCGGCCTGCTCTGAGGTCCTTGGAGCTGCGTCACGACTGGCAGCCCACAGCACTCCATACCCGCGCAAAGTCACCGTCTCTTGGGCTAATGACAACCAAATGCCCCTGCCCTGACAGAGCTCCAGGGCCTGCAAGTCTCCTCTTCCTGCTAGCTAAATGCCCGGTGTATGTGAGTGAGAGCGAGGTCAGCGAGCTTGTTACGCCAGCAATCTCTTACCACAGGTTTCAGTTAATCTTTTAATGTGTGTAATTATAATGTGTTGAGTTATTTAAACAAACGATTGGGGAAATAAACGCCGCTTGTCCGCGAGTCTCATTGATAGAGCCTGCTGCTGGATGTAGCTCTATCAATGAGAGCTAGCTAGCCTCCTCTTAGAATTCCTCTGAAATTCACAAATATTCATTATCTTGAACTCGGACACCGTTGTTAGCTTTATGAGATATTTAGCTAGATGTCGAAAACGTGGCGTGATGAAATTCAAACTGTAAATATATTCGAATTACGACCAAAAATGAAGCTAACTATCTGTGATTTGTAGCTAGCTACACAGGTAGCAAGGATTGAAGGGACAGTTGCAGCTAACGGAAGCCCTACTCTTCACAAATATTAATTAATTTGAAATCGGACACCGTTGTTAACTTTATAAGACATTTAGCTATATGTTCTATACGTGGCGTGACGAAATTCAAACTGTAAATATACTCGGAATGACGCCGAAAATGAAGCTAACTATCCGTGATTTGTAACTACAAATCTACATCCAGCCGCAGGCTCTATCAATGGGACTCGAGGACAAGCGGCGTTTTTTTCCCCAATCGTTTGTTTAAATAACTCAACACATTATAATTACACACATAATAAAAAGATTAACTGAAACCTGTGGTAAGAGATTGCTGGTAACAAGCTCCCCGCTGCATGCTCTCACTCACATACACCGGGCATTTAGCTAGCAGGAAGAGAGAGACTTGCAGGCCCTGAAGCTCTGTCAGGATAGGCATGGTTTCATTAGCCCAAGAGATGGTGACTTTCGTTGACATGGGAGTTATGTAGTTTTGGGCTGCCAGTCGTCGAGAGGCTCAAGTACCTCATAGCAGGCCAGGGTCCGTGAAGGAAGGATGGCCGGGCGGCGAGGCAGCAACACAGGCAGCACCGGCGCTGAACTCCGACACACAGTCGGACAAAAGTTGCAATTAGCCATCCATTTTCGTAAAGCGGCCCATATTTGAGCTTTACATAGTTGATTTCTCGCATAAAAAAGTTTCAGAAGTGAATTTTGTAATGGAATAGCCCGATAAACAATGTATAACTTTGCAGTGTCTGAAATATGAGAGTCTCCCATGTATTTCTATGTAGTTTGCTCAAACCAATCAGCACGTAGCTCATTCGGAATATTAATGAGCATACCATATTTGGAAGAAAAGCTCTTGTTCCAAATAGAGCCATATTCACAGGGTAGTTACGGGCCTAATAAAATAGCATTCGGGCAATTTTCAGCCCAACCAATGTTACATACCCTATTAGGAGACCTTAAGGAACAGTGTAAAATACCCTATATAATCATTCTATCACCCCTTCAATGACAGCAGGTGTGTTAAAAACACTACCACTTTTGTCCAAAGCGGGCGCTAGAATCAACACAAACTGAAAGTTACATATAGCCACTTGAATCATTTTAAAAAAAAGTTCAAAAGTTAATCTAAGTATGACTGAAAATATACACAAACGTGAGTCCAACATATTATTAGCAAAGATAAATCGGCCTATTTATGATTTTTGAAATTTACACGGCCTATAGGTAAGGTAGCCGTCCACAGATACAGGTAAGCTTGAGAATTCCCCCTTGCCACATGTACAGTATGTTTAACATTAAAACATGATTTATACATATATGAATGTCAATAATAATTTTAATAGCTTAGTTTTGTATGCACAACAAAAAGGTATGTGTAAAGGCTTTAGGCCGCCCTACACATTATTGTAGGACCAGTTTAATACGAAACAAAATTTGTAAGTGGGGGTCCCTGCTCTGTCACTCTTTCAGCTTGGGGTCCTTGGCCTGAATAACCTGGAAGACCCCTGCTTTAAGGTCATTAATGTCAGACACTTCGAATAATCTGAGCCTAAGGTAAATACAAGCTGCACAATTGCCCTATTAACTTGCATTGTAGCTTGTTTTGCCGCTGCCGACTGCAGTGATCTTGCTTGTGTTGACTTCGGGTCAAATTGACCAGTTTTCAATTTTTGTTTTATATCAGAAAATATGGGAAATAAGCGCTGAAAATGTGTAGAAGAAAAATTTAACAATTTAAAACGTTGGAAAAAACAAAAACAAACTGTGAAAAAAAGGCATCAAAAATGTTGAAAAAAAAGTGTTTTTTCTCAAAGTTGACGGGAAGACAACACAAGGGTTAATACTGTACCAATGTCAAAGATTGGTGTTACTATCAGTCACTTAGACACAAAAACATAGGAAAATAGTTTGAAAAAAACAGAAGTTACCCTTTAAGGACTTGCCTGGAAAAAAAAGGTCCGAATAGATATCAAAAGATATTAAGGTCCAGTTTTGAAACAATCCAGAGCTTGAGCTTCTCCTCCCTGTGGTCACTCCTGACCTTTCCTTCTCCCTTTTCTCCCCCTAGAGCTTCCTCCCCTTGTCTCTAATCATCCTCTCCATCCTTCTTCCCCTATCTCCTTTGGTTACGAGAATGGAGCAGCAACCTTTCAAAGTCTTTCATCTCTGATCAGACATGCTGGGTGCGATTTGTGAAAAAAACAGATGCAGTTTTATGATCATGCACAACCAAACAAAAATGCAAGAATGAAATCCCCCTTTCAATACCATGGCTATAGTGCCACTCGGCCAGCCATTATGAACTTCAATATCCAATGGAAAATAATTTGAAAATGAAATAGCACAACGTGGTGTCAACATTAAACACAGCGCTTTCTATGGCACTATGTGTTCACCGTACAGTGCTTTACTTAGTTACTTAGTTAGGTAGGCCATATAATGGTCTATTGGTGAAGTTGCATTGATTACTTTAAAGTTGGGATACATTCGTCCCCAATGGGGATTCAAATAATTCTTTGCGTGGTTCTGCATATTCCTGCCTCTGCTGTATTATTTTTGATCACCGGTGGAAACAAAATGTATCTCCTTTTTATTAATAAGTGAAAAACTTCCACTAATTAACCCTGACAAAGCACACCTGTGAAGTGAAAACCATTTCAGGTGACTACCTGATGAAGCTCATTGAGAGAACACCAAGGGTTTGCAGAGTTATCAAAAAAAGCAAAGGGTGGCTACTTTGAAGAATCTAAAATATAAGACATGTTTTTAGTTATTTCACACTTTTTTGTTAAGTACATAATTCCATATGTGTTCATTCATAGTTTTGATGCCTTCAGTGAGAATCTACAATGTAAATAGTCATGAAAATAAAGAAACACATTGAATGAGAAGGTGTGTCCAAACTTTTGGCCTGTACTGTAAGTATTTTAAAGAAAAACCAAAAAACTTTTTCTTAATCATCACATACACACAGAACAATCTAGTGACATTCTATTACTGCATTTAACCCATCCTAAGCATTAGGAGTAGTGGACAGCTATACATACTTCTTCAGTGTCTTGCTCAGGGACACTTTGACATGTGGCCAGAGGAGCCTGGGATTGATCTGCCAACATTGTGGCTGAGGGGCAACCACTCAACCTCCGAGCCACAGCCACCCCTAAGCTTGTACAAACAATGTCTGGGAGTGTTTTCCAGGGGGGACAGTCTCAAACAGCCTACACACAGCTCAGTAGTCTGGATACAGATCCCATCTTTGTTTACTCTGATCAAACCTTATAGTGTCTGGTGCTTTCTAATAAATACATACCAGTGTTTCCTTTAGGATTTTTTTTTAGCAGTGGGGGCAGGTCTGTCTGAACACCCCCGGGAAAAAAGCGAACGTTTTGACAATAAACTACATGACCACAACAGTATGTGGAGTTAAACTGGACGGGTCCAATACCTCTGAATAGTTCTACTTGTTGTTAAACTGTATTATGTCAGCAGGATATTTTAAAAGGCAACCGCGACTAAATTGTTTGTACAGCCCTATTTCTGATACCATGGTGGCAGAAATTTTGCCATGGTGGGCTGCCACTACAAAATCCACAGAGGAAACACTGCATACACTATATGCTGTGGTAATAGATATTTTGAAAAATAAAATTTCAACTATTCCTTGATTAAAGCCTTTCAGTTCGCTTTATCATAAATCTTTAACTGGTGGTCGGTTAGCTCAGTTGGTAGAGGAGGCACACATAAATAGAGGTTTATTCCTTGACGCAGAAGGTCCAGGGTTCGAGTCTGACCTGAGATGGTTTTCTGCACGTCTTCCCCCTCTCGCGTAAAATACCAGTTGATAAAACACAAAAACAATAATTGGAGGGACGTGACGAAGCTGTCAGTGAATCATTTCATGCAGCTCACACTGTGATAAGAGTCTGCAGCTGGTGAGTGACGCACATGCTTTGCTGCCTCAATGACATGACTGTCAGTGAACTGGGACAGTTACAATACAGACAAGTGACACACACTCCAGATAGTGTTCTCTTTTCTCTCCCATCTTTTATTTCCTCTTTTCATCCCTTCCAATAAATATCCATCACCATGACATATTTGTATGTGTTTTACGTCTTCTGTCAGCCAGGGCTCATCACTGAGCACGTTTACATGCACACTAATATTCAGAATATGACAATATTCCCAATTTGATACAATTGAAGTCATGTAAACAGCATATTTCGTTTAGATATTCCTAATAAGGCCTTTTCCCGAATTTAGCATTTTCCGATTAAGACCTGGGATATGCCGGTATTATTTGGGTTTTAGAGACGTGTATTCTGGTCAGTGTTGTAGTACTCGAAACCGGTCCTGGTCCCAGTCCCGGTTTCAAGACCACTTTTTGAAGGTCTCGTCTCGGAATCAACTGCATTTTTACTCAGTTTCGTCTTGGTCTCGGATAAAGAGGACTCTGGATTTTATTTCAAGACAAGTCAAGACCAAAACTGCTTTTTGATTATTTTCTCAAGGTGTAGCACCTCTAACCTGAATTAGAAGGATGGCTATATATCTATTACCAGCAGTAATTGACAAGACTCACAAGGAGACTTAACTTTTTTTTTTAAACAAAACAGCTGGTTTATTACACAATCACTCACAGAATTATTCTTACATTAGAAAATACCCCAGATAGAATATATTAGGAAAACAAAATAAATTGTCCTTGGCAAAATAGAAAGTCACTCTACCCGGGTAGTAAACCAAAAACCTTCAAGTTTCCTTATCTGGAATCCATGGAATCCAATATACGGACATCCATCTACTGTATACTGTTGAACGAGGGTAGTTGAAAATCCAAAAACAGCTAAAATCATACTCCTGCTTTTTGAAATGTATTTGTATTAATCCAAAAAAACAGCCAAAACTATACTTCTGCTTTTGACATGTACTAGCTCAAGAACAGTGGAGACTGTATTTCTGCTCGTGACATGAGTTTAACCCCAAAACAGCTAAAATATATTTCTGCTCGTGAAACTATAATACTGCTTTTGATTTTGGTTCGTGAGTGTTAATGTGCCTTTAAACTATATGATTGCTTAAAAATATAATCATGGTAAGCGTTGTGTTACTGATATTATTATAAACATGCTTAGAGACATTTTAGTGTGAATTACTGTGTGTAACTGCCTGTTTGACCCTGCAGTCGTAGAGAGGAAGTGTTTGCAAGAGGCCTCAGATGGATAAACTGCATTGTGTAACTGTCTGCTTGAACCTGCAGCTGGAAAGAGGAAGTGTCTGCAGAGTGCATACATTCGGGGTTAGGGCCTTAGTAGCACATAGGGGAGAAAAAGGTTACTGCATTGACCTAGTGATTAACTGAGCCGTTATATTGTATGTTAGATAGCAAAATGCATATGCATATAGGAAATATCGTCATATGAGATGTTTCTACGTATATCCAACCTGATGCTTGCTTTAAGACTGTGTTACCATGTAAGGTGAAACAAAGGTGGAAAAACACACCTCGCTGTGATGGGGGGTTGAACCCCAAGAAATCTACATATAAAAATGGGTGCTGAGCCAAAAACTAGGGCTCTTGGGCTGATTTTCTGCTCTCTTGACCTAAACCCTTGCTGTAGGGACATCCTGTGTCATGGAGCATTTTTGAGTGATTGAACTCAGTTCATTTTTCCATTTATTCATTTTTTTTCTTTTTTTTTTTTTTCTTGTTAACTTTTTGCTTTTTAAAAATAAAACCACCTGTGTTCGTCTTGAACAAGGTGACCCAAAAAACCTTGTGAGTCTTTTTTTGCCGTTTTGGAAGACTTCCTTTCCGTTCCTTTTTTCCCTTTTTCTCCTTTTTCTCCACTTTACCCATGTGAGCGGGGACACCCCGAAAGGGAAAGTGGTGGCCTCCTCTTTAACCGTGCGGTTTGCAGCAACCCCGGGGACCGATCTGACATTAGACCTTTGATCCTCCAGCTGAGCGGAAACCTCTGTGACCAAGGCAGAGGTAGCTGTCCGAGTGTGAGTAATCAATTGTAATTGTTTGGTTGTAAAGATCTTCTGTGTGCTGTGTATTTCACATACGGGGGACATCTAGGTTGTCAATCAAAAGCCTCTTGTCTCGTCATCGGGTTTCCACCGTAGCGAGAACCCGTGAATGCGGGGGTGTATGTGTCTCTTTAAAAATAATCTAAAAACCATAGGGAAGTATCTAAACTAATTCCTTTGAACCTGTTTATAATTTATAATATTATAACTTATAATATCCGAACCAATAATGTTTCAATACCTACAGTATTAACTATAGGGAAGTATCTCAAATAACTCCTTTAATATAGGCTTAACCATCCGGCCCGCTGACAGTATCTGTAACGGCTGTACGGCTGAAGAGGGCTTAGAGGGCGAGGGTTATCGGGCGGTAGAAAGGGAGTTGGCTTTAAAAGAAAAAGTGATATTATGCCTTGATAACTGCCACATCGCTCCACAATACGAATCAGTTCAGTCACTCCGCAGAAGACAATCCGACACAGCTTCCAAACGTTCCTTCTGTAGAATGTCACTCACTGGGACAGGCTCGCCATCGAAGTCGGTATGGTTTAGAACCAAATTAAATCCAGGATAAAAAACTAATCTGTACGTAGCAGTACAGAATAAATAAAAAGTTATAATTCTTTCTCTCTTTTTCCATATATGGTACCTTATTTACTTTTCTTTTCTCAATAAACCAGTTACACATTTAAACCTGTTATCTAAGGTAATAAGAGAACTGTTCAAATCACACTACGACTATACTCTATACAAGTCTGTTTGACTAGAGACCATAGTTTGCATTGGCAAAGTCAAATAATTAATTCATTAATAATTAAACGACTGTTGGTCTAGTTCTTCACCTCTTTCATTAATTTAAGCATTATCAGGTGATGCCTCTAGAGCAGAGGTCAGCAGGGGTTACCGTGGTTATGCGTCTTCAACGGCAAGGAGGCTCTCAGGGAGTGATGGTGACAATTACTCAGTGCGTCCGAAAAGATACACACTACCGTTTATTTACACAAAAGTATGTAGGTTAAAGTTGGCCAAATGCTGGATGAGGAAAGGGAAGATTTTGGTAAATATTTTTAAAAAGACAAGATTATCTGTTGGTGGGATTTTGGACATATTTTATATTGTTGAACTAATATGAACATAATTCCAATGGAGACTGTCCTCATTCTGAAAAAGACGTTATTCCGACTAAGCTGTTTCCATGGCTAATAAAAGTGAATATTCCACTAATATTCCCGTTTACTAGTGATGGTCAAATGAAGCTTCGCGAACCACTGTCTTTCTATTTTCTGAGCTCATAGATGGCGCTCTCTGTTCAACAAAGGGTTGAAAACACACTGAATTGCCATTCCTTTAACCTTTTTCTTTGAACAGAGAGCGCCATCTAGTGAGCTCAGAAAATAAAGACAGTGGTTCGCGAAGCTTCATTTGATCATCACTACCGTTTACATGTAACCATGCAAAATATTTAGTTAACCAGCAGTGGAGGACTTGTTGGATTGTGAGAACACAGCGTCCCTCTTTTATTCCTTCAACCAGCTTCTTGAAAAGGTTGGCGTAGCGATGTTTGCGCCTATCCATAAACCTGTTGATATCCAAGTCTTTTGATAAAGTTTAAAAGTAGCTGTGTTTCTCCTTCTTATCGGGTCTGCAGCCCTGTTGGCTGGTTGATTTTTTTACAGCAACCATAGCAACGCACAGAGCTGACCATAAGCCGTAAACAGGCAAGAGGCCGTAAACCGGGGTAAAAACCCTGATTGAGACGCATATTCTGAATGCCCTGTATGAGAGTTGTAGTCAAGACCATCTAAACCGAGAGCGTATCGAGACTCAAGTCAAGACCAAGACCAGACCAATGCAGGGTGAGTCCCTCACATGACTCGATAAAATGTGGAAAATGCTAACCATAAGCACTCTTCAAATTGCTCTGAAAGATCCACATTCCTCTAAAATACACCTACAGTAAACAAATTAAGATTCTTCTTCATTCACCTCTTTTATTGCCATACCTGTATGATGAGAAAGGCCTTTGTAACCCATATATAATATGCTGTCACTAAAGGGTTAAATATGGAGAAATGTAAATCAAAGCGTTCCTCCCCTGACTGATTATTGCCCCCCCCCCGTGCCACCCACATTCCAACACACTCAAGTGTGTACATGCCTGTGAGTCAGTTCAACCTCCTTTGACATTTCTCTGATGATGCTTTTATCCTGGATGATGTGAGAGCAAAACCCTTCCTCAGATTGCCAACATTACAAGCAACCACTCTTTAAAATGTCAAGTGTCAGAGCTTTAGTGCTCGTCACCACAGTGACAGAGTGCTGAAAATGATGATCTATTTTGAAAAGGTTGAGATGTTAAAGTTAGATTTGTTACTGGCCTTACTGGTCCCTGACTGCAAACAGCACCTTTCTTTAGTCACAGTGTTTGCAAAGCAAAGATGCACTTGGGTTCTCCATTTTCTGAGTTGGGTATGTTTTCTCAAGCACCCTTTTCTTACATAAATATGATTTTGTTCCTCTCAAAGAACAGCAGTTGAGGCTAGGTTGCATTCATGGCCCTTATGATTCACACAGTGGTGATATATTTTGTCTGCAAGAAAAACACATCTTAAAATACATAGAAACTCTTCAAACCCCTGCTGCCACAATCTACTTCTACTATCTAGTATCGTTATTCTGTATATTGTACGAGATTAATAGTGTAAGGCAGAAACAACGGAGGTTTGTGTTTTTAATATATTTCTCTGAGCAGTATGAACAATGTCAATGAAACCGAAATTAGCTCTTAGTATCTCCATCGTTACATGCAGCTGTTCTAGCTGTAGCTAGTCTGTGTTACAACTGCACATGACGCAAGTTGTCTACCAGGGAAATCACGACACATAGGATTACATTTGTTACAAGGTAGACAATCCGTTTTCATCAGTGAAACGAGGAAGTATCCTAGACGTCGTTCTAGCGTTATGCACAACCATGCTATAGTTAGCCAAGTAACTATAAAACTTTGAATTTACACAAATAGGCAGAATTACCTTTTGAGAAGAAAGCAGGCAACTTCGGCATCCCTTTTTAAAATCCTTGCTCCTTATGAGCTCTTTCCATCTTGGAAAAGCCACTGCCACTGGGTGCAAAAGCGCATAAGGCGGAGGTATGTCCCTCTTTGGCTAATGTATTTTAAAGATGGAGGCGCAACATGGCGGCCTTCATTCGAGTGACTCGCTCGTATGTATTCTGAATGACTCTAAATGGCATATTCTACGCGTATGAGAATACTTTGATTAGTTGGAAGTAATTACACATGAATGAGCACATATTTGTGAAAGAACAAAGGGGTTTTTGCTAAGAATCAACTCCAAAAATGACACAATGGATTTAATGGGTTTATTAAACCACTGGAAGTGCAGAGAAAACTTACAGATGTATTGCAAATCTAGCAAAAAACGCCGCTCTCACTCAACATCCCCGGTAACAACAACAGAGATTATGTCACCTACTGGCCAGACCTGCCCCCCCCCCAATGCTCCGTCTATCCTCATCGGTCTGTGTACTTGGCGGCCAACGGATTTTTGTTTTGAAAGGAAAAAAACAAAAAACGGCCAGTTTCCCAATTACCATTAGTAAATAGGAAAACAAAAAACGGAAAACAACCCATTATTCGTTTTTTGTTTTGATATTAAAAAAACATTTTTACGTCCGTATCATTCTAACTGTCCATGGTCTCATTGATGTCCAAATGATTTCCGGGTATGCAGCCGCTTACGACTTACGATCGCTTCCGGGTCACGAAAAAAATGAATGAGGAATAAGATTTATACACACATTTTAATTTCTGAGTTCCATCTACAAACACATCAAAGACAATCGGATAACGAGATAGTTTTGTTTTCAGTTTTTTAATATCAAAACAAAAAACGAATAATGGGTTGTTTTCCGTTTTTTGTTTTCCTATTTACTAATGGTAATTGGGAAACTGGCCATTTTCGTTTTTTTCCTTTCAAAACGAAAATCCGTTGCCCGCCAAGTACACGGACCCTCATCCTAGTCTACACGCATGTGTGATTTACTCATCTTTTATCTCTCGATGTGCTTTTGGGATCAAAAGGGTGAGACAGAAGAAGAGGTGACGTACATGTGTGTCCTTGGTGTCTGGATGTGTGTGTATGTGTGTATGTTACCTTGATGTGTATGTGCAACCCGTTCTCACTCACTTAACTTTGTAACTTTGTGTGGTTGACTTCTTCAGAAATAGGACATTTTTAAAAAGTAGCTTTTTCAAAAAGTAAGGCCGATTTGGAAAGTGATGACTGTTTTGGAAAGCGACGATTGGAAAGTGGGGACATTTTATCTGCTACTCACCGCTACTCTGCCTGAAAGGGAGTTTTTCCTCGTGTTTTAAGTCCCTAATCCGTCTAGGGGTCAGAGGACGTAAACAATATAAAATAATAACCCGGTAGAGAAACAAAGGATATCCGGCAACGCTTTCAACAAGAACTTAAAGGATTTATTGTACAAACTAAACACAAAACAATCTTCAAAAAGAAGACGAATCACAACCAAACAAAATAGAACATCACTGGCCCAGGTAGTCTGCAGACTTCTCTCTCTGTCCTCTGGCTTCCACTGCGCCTTCACTCTTTGTCTTCCACTGCCAGCACCACACACTCTGTCTGGTACCTTTAACACCTTTTGCTGATGAGCAGATCAGCTGCAGCTCACACCTGAAGGGAATCACACACACACACACACACACACAACACCGCAAAACAGGGCACGTAACACCCCCTCCCATAAGAGGAAACCCCTCCTCTCTTACGCACGCTTATACAACATCATCACAAATCAACACATCACTAACAAGGTTCACCATCATTTTCACGTCACCATCACTGACCCACCGGTCTAGCCAGAATCCCACTCATGTTCGTCCAAGTAGTCTCACCCACGGGACAGCGCATCAGCCACGATGTTGTCAGATCCCATCTTGTGTTTGATGCATATGTTGTAACCCTGAGCCAGGAGGGCCCAGCGCATCAAACGCTGGTTGCTGTTATACATCTGGGCTAAGAACACAAGCGGGTTATGGTCAGTGAATACTGTAACAGGAAAGGAACTGCATCCCACGTATACTTCGAAATGCTGTAGGTCAAGGAGCATGGCTGAGGTCTCCTTCTTGATGGTGGAGTAGTTCAGCTGATGGCTCTTGAACTTTGTTGAGAAGAAACAAACAGGATGACACACATCCCCCATCACTGTCCTGTAACAACACCGCACCAGCTCCAGTGGCACTGGCATCCACCTCAAGCTGGAAAGGTCGAGTAATGTCAGGCGCAGCCAGCACAGGAGCACTACAGAGGAGAGACTTAGCAGAGTTAAAAGCATGGTCGCACTCATCATTCCACACAAAAGGAACCACAGGACTACACAATCTGGTCAGAGGAGCGACTACTACCGAGAAGTTCTTACAGAAACAGCGATAGTAACCTGCCATGCCTAAGAAACGCAGCAGTTCTTGCCTAGTGCTGGGCACTGGTAGCGACACAACAGCAGCTACCTTAGCGTCCACTGGCTGGACCTGCCCCTGACCAACCTGCTTACCAAGGTAGGTAACGGTAGCCTTACCAAACTCACATTTGGCCAAGTTAAGGGTGAGAGAGGCGTCCGCCAGCCGCTGGAATACGGTTTCCAGACTGGACATGTGACTCTCCCACTCACTGGAGTAGACCACCACATCGTCAAGATACACACTGCAGTTGGGTACATCTCCTAATACACGCTGCATTAGGCGCTGAAAGGTGGCAGGCGCATTCTTCATGCCAAAAGGCATCACGGTGTACTGCATAAATGCTTCAGGAGTGACAAATGCTGATACTTCAGAAGCTCGCTGTGTCAAAGGAACCTGCCAGTATCCTTTAAGTATATCAAGCTTTGTGATACACACTGCTGGTCCAACCCTGTCAACACAGTCATCCATTCGGGGCAAAGGGAAAGAGTCTGACACAGTAACAGCATTCACTTTGCGAAAATCAGAACAGAAGCGAGGACTACCGTCAGACTTCAGCGCCAACAAGCACGGAGAACTCCATGGACTATAGCTGGGCTTGGCCAGGCCATTCTCTACCAGATAGCTAACCTCTTTTCTCATGGCTTCCCTTTTAGCCAGCGGACAGTGATAGGCATGCTGTTTGATGGGAGTGGCATCGCCCACATCATTGTCTTGCTCTAGCACACTTGTACATGAAGGTACATCTTGTAAAACCCCAGGATACCTGCCAAGCAAGCTAATCACATCCTGTTTGTGAGGCATGGGAAGATAGGACAGCTGCTGGTCGATTGTAGACAAGAACTCAGAGTTAGCTAGCCTACTACACAGATAACCCTCACGGGGTGTCAACAAGTCAACCTCCAACTCAGGCTGAGTACCGACGAGAGAAGAAACCCCTACCACAGCAATGTCTGAGGTTTTCTCTGGCCCTCTCAGGTCGTCCCTGGGATGAAAAGATTTCAGCATGTTAATATGACACAAACGTGTCTTCCGTCTACGCTCAGGCGTACGGATAACATAGTCTGTGTCTGAGACTTTACCTTCCACCACGTACAGACCTGAGAACCTGGCGGCAAGAGCAGAGCCAGGTGTGGGCAGCAAGACCAGCACTTTATCGCCTACGTCGAACTGCCGCACAACTGCCTTCTTGTCAAAACGTCTCTTCATGTTGACCTGAGATGAAGACAGTGACTCCTTGGCCAACCGTGTAGCGTGGTGCAGACGCTCCCTACAGCGGGATACAAAGTCCAACACATTATTTTCACAGGAGGTATCACCCACTAGTTTCTCCTTCAACACTTTCAACGGGCCACGCACATTGTGACCAAACACTAGCTCTGCTGGGCTAAACCCTAGGGACTCCTGCTTTGCATCACGGATAGCAAAGAGAACAAAAGGCACACCCTCATCCCAGTCATTCCCAGTCTCGTAACAGTACTTCTTCAGCATTGACTTGAAAGTCTGGTGCCAGCGCTCAAGCGCACCCTGTGACTCAGGATGATAAGCACTGGACACAGAGTGGGAGATACCGAGAGACTGGAGAGTCTGCTTGAAAATCCTGGACAGGAAGTTTGTTCCCTGATCAGTCTGTACGGTCTTCGGCAGACCATAAGTCGTAAAGAACTTAATCAATGCTTTAGTAACCGCCTTAGCGGTTATCTTGCGCAAAGGAATGGCCTCAGGAAAACGGGTAGAAATACACATCATGGTGAGCAGAAACTGATTCCCAGACTTGGCTTTGGGCAATGGACCCACACAGTCGACCAGAACATGCTCAAAGGGCTCACCAACTGCAGGGACAGGCCGCAGCGGAGCAGGGGGCACAGGCTGATTAGGCTTATCTACCATCAAGTACTGCAAGTTTTACAAAAGTGCACTACATCTGCCTTCATTTCTGGCCAAAAGAACTGCTCGAGAACACGATCATAGGTTTTGCTAATGCCCAAGTGACCTGACCACAAGTGCTCATGCGCCAGTACCAAGACATGCTGCCGACAGTCAACAGGGATCACTACCTGCATAACTACCCCCCAATCCTCATCTTACTCGGTCGCCACACACCCTGACCGTGAGACCCACCTACGCATCAACACACCATTCTCACGAAGAATGGCAGTTGTCTATTACACTCTGTCTTTTTGACAATTGACTTCCAACATGAATGGTTTAAAACAGTCATCAGGCACATCAGATGTTAGAGACTCCAAGGACTGGACTCTGGGAGAAGTTTTAATCAATCCCACACCCTTAGGGCCCGTTCACATTGTACGCGGCATGCGCTGCGCTCGCCGCTAGGTTGTCCTATTCCCAAATATATTTGTTGTGCTTGCCGCCGGGCGCAGCGCAAATTTACGTCATACATGCGCCAATATGTGAATGCACGTCACGTCTGCGTCCGGTGTTTACATCAGACGAGCAGTACGCAACATTATGTAGGATACACAGTAGAGATTTGTGTCTTTGAACCAAAAGAAAGCCTTGGCACTTGCCCTGGGTGTGAGGAGAAGACAGAGGAAGGCACCTGCAGCAGCAGCAGCAGCAGCAAGAAAGGTGTGGGGGCACGAGACCCAGAGAGGTCCAGAGAGCACTTGGGGGAATTCCGACTGCAGGAGCTCCGCTTTCGCTGTGACCGGTTCCAGGGGTAGTTTTGGCTCAACAAACCTGAATGATTTAAATTAGGAGACTACAATAAGCTACACATCTAGCATGCCTATTATTGTGGAAATATGCACCACAGCATAGTTTTGCGTCCGAGGTCTCTGTACGACCTCGAACTGTGTGTACAGCTCTGGGAGATCGCTGACGGCCCAAATCAACCTCTCGTCCATGTTCCGTTTGTGGATCCACGTGTATTCGGTGTTTACTTTTTTTCTGACACCTGAATGCGTCACAGCGCACCGCGGCCGCTCTTGCGCGTGCCGCGGTCAAAGTTGAACCATGTTGAACTTTGACCGCGGCACGCACAAGAGCGGCCAGCCGCAAGATACCGCAGACCAGTTCTTGCGCACGCAAGCCATTGACAATAATGGGTTTCATAGCGCAGCACTGCCGTTTGCGCGTACAATGTGAACGGGCCTTTAGGCTGTTTCTGAAACGACCCCTGCTGCTTCCACTTCAAGCATCACAATTAGCCACCAAGTGACCGGGCTTACGGCGAAAGAAGCATAGTTTCTCCGACTTTGGACGTGAGGGGGCGTTGTCGTAACACAGCAGAGGATCTGATCTTTGGGGAGCTTCACGTGGAGGAGTATCACGTTTATTAAAAACGGCCTTATGCGTGAGCATAAACTCATCAGCAAGAGTGGCAGCTTGCTGCAGGGTGGAAATTTTCTGTTCGTTTAAATACACAGTAGTACGCTCAGGTACGCAGTTTTTAAACTCCTCCAGCAACATCAGCTCACGCAAAGAAGACAGATCGGCAGCCTTACACGCTGCACACCATCTGTCAAAAAGAATCCCTTTCTCCCTCGCAAAGTCAACATACGACTGGCTCTGTGCTTTTCTAAGACTGCGGAAACGCTGTCTGTAGGCCTCAGGCACTAACTCATATGCCTGCAAAATCGCACCTTTAACTTTGTCATAAGTGAGCCCATCCTCCACAGACAAAGAGGAGCAGGCCTCTCTAGCCTTACCCACCAGCTTACACTGCAACAAGATGGCCCACACGTCCTTAGGCCACTGTAAAGCAGCAGCAATACGCTCAAACGCACCGAAGTAAGGCAAGGCAAGGCAGCTTTATTTGTATAGCACATTTCAGCAACAGGGCAATTCAAAGTGCTTTGATGCAAATGCTTCATTTTGAGATGTGTTTATGGTATTTTGAATGCAGTGTTTCATTTTGAAGGAGATGTGAGGCATTTTGCATTTTGTGTGTGTAGTTTTAGGAATTGTGGCAAGGCAAGGCAAGGCAGCTTTATTTGTATAGCACATTTCAGCAACAGGGCAATTCAAAGTGCTTTACATAAAACATTAAAGAGCAGTAAGAAAACAATTAAAAACAATTTAATAAACAAATTAAAAACATTAAAAGACAAGAATAAAATTGATAGTGCAGTATAAGAAATTAAAGTTAATAAAATAGCTTATTTAAAGAAAAGCAACATCAAAAAGATAGGTCTTAAGCTTAGATTTAAAAGAACAGAGGTGGAGCGGACCTACAGGTTTCTGGGAGTTTGCTCCAAATATGTGGAGCATAAAAACTGAACGCTGCTTCCCCCTGTTTAGTTCTGACTCTGGGGACAACAAGTAGACCTGTCCCAGACGACCTGAGAGGTCTGGGTGGGTCATAATGTAGTAGAAGATCAGAAATGTATTTTGGCCCTAAACCGTTTAGTGATTTATAAACCAGTAAAAGTATTTTGAAATCAATTCTTTGAGGCACTGGAAGCCAGTGTAGAGACTTCAGTACTGGAGTGATGTGATCCACTTTCTTGGTCTTAGTGAGGACTCGAGCAGCAGCGTTCTGAATCAGCTGCAGCTGTCTGATTTTTTTGGGAGACCTGTAAAGACACCGTTACAGTAGTCAAGTCTACTGAAGATAAAAGCATGGACAAGTTTTTCCAGATCCTGCTGAGACATAAGTCCTTTAACCCTTGATATATTTTTAAGATGATAATAGGCTGATTTTTTTATTATGTTAATGTGGCTTTTAAAATTCAGGTCTGAGTCCATGACTACACCAAGATTTCTGGGTTTGTCTGTTGTTTTCAACATTGTCGTTTGAAGCTGAGCGCTGACTTTCAATCGTTCCTCTTTTGCTCCAAAAACAACCACCTCCGTTTTTTCTTCATTTAATTTAAGAAAGTTCTGGCACATCCAATCATTAATCCGTTCAATGCACATATTTAATTGTTGTATTGGGCTATAGTTCCCTGGCGATAATGTTATGTAAATTTGGGTGTCATCCGCATAACTATGGTAACTTATTTTGTTGTTTTCCATAATCTGAGCCAGTGGAAGCATGTAGATGTTGAATAGAAGAGGCCCCAGAACTGAGCCTTGGGGAACTCCGCACGTCATACTTGTATGCTCAGATGTATAATTACCTATAGACACAAAGTAGTCCCTATTCTTTAAGTAGGATTCAAAGTAAGCTTCCACCTCTGACTCACGGAAAACAGGCACCAGAGAAATGTGCTTACGCACGTCAAAACTGAAAACAGAACTGGGAAGATGCACGCCAGCGGTGGCAATATTACGGGCAACTCCCAAACCTGCCTGTATTTCCATCTGACGCATCTTTAAGGCAGTCTCAGCCTCCAACTTCTTCAACTCCAACTCTCTGCGGAGCTGGAAATCCCTCTCTTTCTCCTCCCTCTCCGCCTGAAGGCGAATTAAACGCACCTTTAACCTGGCATCGAGTTTGGACCCCGGAGATGAATCTACAGACAATGGTGACATCGGTTCAAACTGCGGCATAGTGACCGGCTTTTGGTCGGCTCCCTCAGGTCGAACAACCGGAGTAACATAAACGGGCTGCTCCGCTCACAGGTGCAGAGAAAACTCCCTGATTAACGAGACCAGTGAACACAAAAGCCTTTAGCTCAGCTTTTCGGAGGGAAACTGACACAGAAATGCCATAATGTTCCGCGATCACATGCAGATCCTTCTTTGTGCACTTGTCAAATGTACCTAAAGTGGGGTCAGACACAAACGTACTTAATTCAAAAGCCGACATCACCCAAAACACAAGCACAATCACGCTGAACACGCCAAGTTTAATGTTTGATATTAATAAGCCCAAATAATAGGCCTCCAGCCTCGCCTCAAGGAAACAAATCTTCCTCAGAACCTGCCTAACAAATACTAAACCCTGTCTGTCTTCTGGAGCCGTGCTGGGCTCGAGGAAACTTACAGGCAACACTTCAGCGGCCGAAACCCTGAAACGCCAGCCCCCTTTGGAGAACGCCGTCTCTGCCCAGGATTGACCCCGAAAACAAAAAAGGCAAAACAATAAATAAGTGTCCGAAGGAAAGGCCGATTAGGCCCAGCTGGACACTACCCTACCTAGACTGAGGAAGCAGTTTCACAATCACACACTAGCAAAGCCACAGAGGCAACACAAAGGGCTGTATAAAAATATCAAACAGAACAACTTACGGACGATGAAAACGAGCAAACAAAGGATCCCAGACGAGCCCCCAAAACTGTTACGTCCCTAATCCGTCTAGGGGTCAGAGGACGTTAAAAAATATAAAATAATAACCCGGTAGAGAAACAAAGGATATCCGGCAATGCTTTCAACAAGAACTTAAAGGATTTATTGTACAAACTAAACACAAAACGATCTTCAAAAAGAAGACGAATCACAACCAAACAAAATAGAACACCACTGGCTCTGGTAGTCTGCAGACTTCTCTCTCTGTCCTCTGGCTTCCACTGCACCTTCACTCTTTGTCTTCCACTGCCAGCACCACACACTCTGTCTGGTACCTTTAACACCTTTTGCTGATGAGCAGATCAGCTCAGCTCACACCTGAAGGGAATCTCACTCACACACACTCACTCACACACACACACACACACACACACACACACACACACACACACACACACAGAGACAACACCGCAAAACAAGGCACGTAACACCTTGCCACTGTTGCACTAAATGCTTGCTCTTGAGGGAATTACTGGAATTGTTGGGTCTCTGTAAATTATAGTGTGGTCGAGACCTACTCTATCAGTGTCTTGAGATAACTCTTGTTATGATTTGATACTATAAATACAATTGAATTGAATACTCATTTCTTCTCAGTTGAGGGTTAAAGGAACACGCCGACTTATTGGGACTTTAGCTTATCACCGTATCCCCGTGAATAAGCTAAAGTCCCAATAAATCAGATTTGGTTTTAGGGTTAAGGTCAGATTTAGATTAAGATTAGAGTAAAAGCAGTGCCTGAAGTGCCTTCTGATTTTTGTCCACGTGACTACCCTTACTTCTAACTGTTATTAACAGTATCATTAACGGGCTATTTATACAAAAATTGGCTATATATCAGGATTTATTGAGAAGAAAACAAGCAATTCTATGTAAAATCAGACATTCAGCCCCCGCGCCCCCCTCCCCCCCCCCATACTATTTGGGGTCACCCCTACAAGATGAATATAAATATATCCATAACACATGCAATGATCCTGTCATGCAACTGCTGAATTAGGGTACTCACACCTTTTTTGGTCCTATTCAGGCAATGGGTAAAGAGCTCACAAAATACTATGGTACTATCTCAATTAGGGTCCTCACAAGTACTGTAAAAAGTCCATTTGTGTGTGTCGTAGTGAGGGTTACATCAATTCAGATCTGAAAAAAAGAGCTTGATATTTTTATGTTTCATCCATTTCATATATTTGCTTTTCGAATGATTAAAGTAACCTGTATTTGCTTGGTAAAGTGTGTGTGTGTGTGTGCGTGTGCATGTGCGCGTGTGTGAGAAGCACAGAATCAGTCTGTATGTGATGAAGTAAAAGTGAGTAGTTTGTTATTTTTGATCCATTCAATCTAAATAATCATGTTTGCCAAATCCAGAGCTGTTTGCAGAGATGTTATCAGTCCCTAACCTCTTTCTGCTCAGTGTTTACTCTTTGTGTGTTTCTCTCTCTATCTTTCTCGCTGTCCTCTCTCAGCCGTCTGTCAGCCATCCATCCTGTCATCGAAGCGTCTGTTGTCAAGGCTCTTTAACCCTCCCTGCATGAGGTTGATGGTCCCCGGCAGCGCTGCTGATGTCTGATGACGCTGTTTCTCTGTGTGTGTGTGTGTTCGTGTTTTGATGTAGGCAGTACAGATATCGGATCATTAGATATAGGCATGCTTTGAGTGCCACTCTTATGTGATTGTCTGTTCCTTTCTATGTGCACCTGGAGTGGCTGTGGCTCAGGTGGCTCTGGTTCGATCCCTGGTCCTGTTAAAGGGCTCTGAGTAGTCGTTAAGACTAGAAAAGCGTGATATGAATACAGTCCATTTACCTGATAAAGTGAACCAAATATGGTTAGATGTTTTTTTATTGTATATAGCTAAAAACAATAAAAAAAAACAGCTAGAAAAGTGATAGACTTTATTAAAGACCTTTGAATCATTGCCCAAACCTCAGATTTTTCAGTGATTCAAATAAGTCTGATGTTGTTTCTCAGTGATGGCGGTTTCCCCTGTTGGGAATACATCTGAGTCAATTAGAGCTTTGTAGGCAGGATTAAAGATGGGGAAAATCATTTTCCTGTGCCAGAGCTGCAGGAAATGTGTGGTTGAGATTGACCCAGCTGTTCAAGCATTGTTTTGTCACGATGCGTTGAAATATGGCAGACGGGATCAGTTACAGGGATTTATTGCAGGTATATAGACTTACTGGCAGGGACAGATTGGTAGATTTTGGTATAAGTAGGCAGACAGACAGGCTGGCAAAAAAGACAAAAACACGACAAGAAAGCAGCATAGAAACTTTGATAGTCTGGCAGGGAATGAATAAAACTGGGCAGCTGATCGAGCGGCTGTGTCTCAGGTGGTAGAGTGCTCACCTACCAGTCAGAAGGTTGGTGGTTTGATCCCTGGTCCCTGCAGTCCCAAGCCAAAGTGTCCTTGGCAAGACACTGAACCCCAAATTGCTCCCGATGCTGCGTCATCAGAGTGTGAATGTGTGTGAATGATTATCTGATGAGCAGGTGGCACCTTGTATGACAGCCTCGGCCACAGCGTGTGAATGGTTAATGGTTCAAGCGATTTAAGTAGACGTTAAAGGTAGACGTTAAAGGTATAGCAAGTGATGTTAATCCAGTACCCTTTTTGTATTTGTAAATGTTATATATCTCGTCACTGTCACCTAGCTGTCTATTTTCTGTGTGCACTGAAAATAAATCTAGTGTTAACGCTAAGCGATGTTGGGTGATGGCACTTCTTGTTGACATTCAAAGTATTTTCAAACAAAACGAGGCTAGCTCGCCCTTCCCTCCTCCTCATCCATGTCCCCTTCCCTACTTCCACGCACTAACCCCCCCCAACTCCCACCCCCAAATCCTTCTTGTCGGTTATTGGCTGGAATGCTGGAAGACCGTGGTTCGCGAAGCTTCATTTGACCATCACTAACTATTTGCTCACGCAGTTGTTCACAAAGTAGTGAACCTTGCCCCATCCTTGCTTGTGAACAACTGAGCCTTTTGGGGATGCTCCTTTTTATACCCAACTATAACAAATTAACCTGTTAACCTGTGGAATGTTCCAAACAGGTGTTTTTTTGTTTTTTTCGCATTCCTCAACTTTTCTTTTGTTGCCCTTGTCCCAGCTTTTTTGGAACATCAAATTCAAAATACGTGAATATTTGCAAAAAAAAAACAATACAGTTTACCAGTTTGAACATTACATATATTGTATTTGTAGTGTATTCAATTGAATAAAGGTTGAAAAGGATTTGCAAATCATTGTATTCTGTTTTAATGTACGTTTTACACAATGTCCCAACTTCATTGGAATTGGGGTTTGTACATTTATGTACAAGGGAATGAGATGCAGGTGGGCAGGATAGCTCAGGTGACTGCAGGCCTGATGAGGAAAGTGGGAACAGCTGTGTGTAGATGGGTGGGGCAGTCAGGTGATCCGGAAAAGGAGGGAACGTCTGTGGGCATCTGGTGAATGGATGGAAAATGACAATGAAGGCTGGAGAAAACGGACAGAGATGCGTTATTATGGATCCCACGCAACTTCTAGGCAAGTCCCGCCCTACGAAGCAGCCTGATTGGTTGGAGTTAGGCATTGACCTTTAGTTAAGGTTAGGATACGCAATTGGTCAGGGGATAGGAACAAATTGGGTTCTGTTACCTTGCGTAAGCATGAACGCCTGGCCAATAGTAGCGTGTGAATGCTATTGAAGGGCAGGTCTTGCCTAGAAGTTGCGTGGTTTCCATAATAATGTGACAGAGACAGACTGTGACAAGCTCTTAAATGAACAAATCTACAATCGACATAACCAGCATTGAGTTAACTGCTGCTACAGCCATGTCGACTGTTCAAGATACGATTTTGTGTGCAAAGTGAACTTTTTGGCATGAGACAGGCACAAGGAGGAAGCTCACAAAGTTTTTAAATTGAAAAGGGTTCCAGGGCTCTAGGCTAACTGTTTTACAGTTTTTTCCAACCTCTTACACACAAAATCTTTCATGTCACACGATTTTTGAAACCTCTCACTCAAAGTGCAAAACTACACAGCAAATCTCCAAAACCATAAGCTATTTCTCAGCCTTTCACTTAGCTTTCAATTGCATAAAACACTTTTTTCAAAACATTACACACAATTCTCTACCTAAGACACAAAAATCTAACAAGAAGTGACTTACTATCCATTTCTAAACACAACCAATCAAAATGCTATATTTACCAGGGCACACATACACTCCTCACATTTGCAAACACATTATGTCATAATTGAACACTAACCAATCATTGCTTTAGTATAGGCTTATACATAGGTCAAAGGTCAGATTACCTGTTTTGAACAATGGATGCCAACAATAGACAGAGAGCAAGGGGAGTAGGAGGAAGAGACAGAGGATAACAATGAGGAGGAGGAGGAAAGAAGAGTAAGGAGAGCCATCTCTGATGAGATCAGGGAGAGAAGCCCATCTTGAGTAGCTTTACAGTGGCGTCCATACTGCATGCAACTATCTAATGACTATTTCAGCATTACAAATCAATCAGACTTTGTTTTGCACAAAGTGCATACAATTCTGTCGCACAAACACTCACAACACACACACGCACACACACAAACACACATTTATTCTTTATTCTAAAAATTTATACCTTTTGGTTTACATATGTTTGTACTTTTGTTTTCTTGTTTCATGCTACTGTATACAACACTGAGCTATTCTTACAAATGCAATGTTTTGCCCAATAAATATTTTCTGTTTTTCTGCAACATTTTTGTTTTTTACAGGTGCACTTTTCAACCCCTCTCAGTAGATCACTTTCTCTCTAGAACATTGTAAATGTAGATATAAGGCTATGAACGGCAAAAGAGCATTAGATTTAGAACAACCGTGTGTACATGGTATATCCAAAAATTTACTATTATGAAAAAAGTGTTTGCCATTTGATGCAAATGCTTCATTTTGAGATGTGTTTATGGTATTTTGAATGCAGTGTTTCATTTTGAAGGAGATGTGAGGCATTTTGCATTTTGTGTGTGTAGTTTTAGGAATTGTGGCAAGGCAAGGCAAGGCAGCTTTATTTGTATAGCACATTTCAGCAACAGGGCAATTCAAAGTGCTTTACATAAAACATTAAAAACAATAATAAACAAATTAAAAACATTAAAAGACAAGAATAAAATTGATAGTGCAGTATAAGAATACAAGTTACAGTGCAGTATAAGAAATTAAAGTTAATAAAATAGATTATTTAAAGAAAAGCAACATCAAAAAGATAGGTCTTTAGCTTAGATTTAAAAGAACTGAGAGTTGGAGCGGACCTACAGGTTTCTGGGAGTTTGTTCCAAATTTTTTGTTACAAAAACTGAATGCTGCTTCCCCTGTTTAGTTCTGACTCTGGGGACAACAAGTAGACCTGTCCCAGACGGAGTGAGAGGTCTGGGTGGGTCATAATGTAGTAGCAGATCAGAAATGTATTTTGCCCCTAAAACCGTTTAGTGATTTATAAACCAGTAAAAGTATTTTGAAATCAATTCTTTGAGGCACTGGAAGCCAGTGTAGAGACTTCAGTACTGGAGTGATGTGATCCACTTTCTTGGTCTTAGTGAGGACTCGAGCAGCAGCGTTCTGAATCAGCTGCAGCTGTCTGATTGATTTTTTTGGGAGACCTGTAAAGACACCGTTACAGTAGTCAAGTCTACTGAAGATAAAAGCATGGACAAGTTTTTCCAGATCCTGCTGAGACATAAGTCCTTTAACCCTTGATATATTTTTAAGGTGATAATAGGCTGATTTTTTTTATTATGTTAATGTGGCTTTTAAAATTCAGGTCTGAGTCCATGACTACACCAAGATTTCTGGATTTGTCTGTTGTTTTCAACATTGTCGTTTGAAGCTAAAGCTGACTTTCAATCGTTCCTCTTTTGCTCCAAAAACAACCACCTCTGTTTTTCTTTTCATTTAATTTAAGAAAGTTCTGGCACTTCCAATCATTAATCTGTTCAATGCACATATTTAATTGTTGTATTGGGCTATAGTTCCCTGGCGCGATAAGGTTATGTAAATTTTGGTGTCATCCCATAACTATGGTAACTTATTTTGTTGTTTTCCATAATCTGAGCCAGTGGAAGCATGTAGATGTTGAATAGAAGAGGCCCCAGAACTGAGCGCGTAGGAACTCCGCGCACGTCATATTTGTATGCTCAGATGTATAATTACCTATAGACACAAAGTAGTCCCTATTCTTTAAATAGGATTCAAACCACTTTAGTACTGAGCCAGAAAGACCAACCCAGTTTTCCAATTGGTCAAGCAATATGTCATGGTCTACCGTATCAAATGCAGCACTGAGATCAAGTAATACTAAGACTGAAATTTTGCCACTATCTGTGTTTAAGTGGATGTCATTAAAGACTTTAACAAGAGCCGTCTCAGTGCTGTGGTGTGGTCGAAAACCTGACTGGAAGGCATCAAAACTGTTGTTTAGCGATAAGAAAAGGTTGAGTTGTTGAAAAACCACTTTTTCTATGATTTTACTTAAAAATGGAAGGTTTGATATTGGCCTATAGTTGCTCATTAGTGTCGTGTCTAGATTGTCCTTTTTTAGGAGTGGCTTGATGACTGCAGTTTTCAGGGTCTGTGGGAAGATACCTGAGAGCAGAGATGTGTTTACAATCTGTAGAAGATCAGAAGCCAAACAATTCGAAACATTTTTGAAAACACCCGTTGGGAGAATATCAAGGCAACAGGAGGAGGTTTTCAGATGTTGTATAATGTCCTCCAGGTTTTTAAGGTTGATCGTATGAAATTGTGTCATGTTGGAATTTGTTTTGCGTGCACACTGTGACAACACATATCGTGTACTTGATATGGAAGCACTGACTATTTGTCTAATTTTCTGAATTTTGTCTGTGAAGAAGGAGGCAAAGTCATTGCAAGCCTTGGTAGACAACAGTTCAGATGCTACTGGTACTGGAGGGTTAGTTAATCTATCAACAGCAGTAAACAAAGCACGTGAATTATTATTGTTTCTGGCAATAATGTCAGAGAAAAAGGACCGCCTTGCATTTCTTAGTTCCAGATTATAAATGCGAAGTCTCTCTTTATAAGTGTTATAATGGACCTGGAGATTAGATTTTCGCCAACTGCGTTCAGCTTTTCGACACTCTCTTTTTTCTGTTCTCACAACTATAAAATTTCTCCATGGAGATCTTTTCTTACCAGAGACAGCTTTGACCTTAGTGGGAGCAATAGCATCAATAACGTTCGTAATTTTACACTTGAAATTATCTACAAGCTCAGTGACTGAGGCCCCAGTGAGGGTGGGTGTAGAGGAGAAAAGCTGAATGAATGATTCACTGGTGTTTTCAGTGATATACCGTTTTCTGATTAACTTTGTTTGAACACTTTTGGGCACCGAGATAGTGCCGTTAAAGAAAACACAGGAATGATCAGAGAGAGCAACATCAGTCACCACAACCTTGGAAATGTTCAGACCCTTGGAGATAATCAAGTCCAGAGTGTGCCCCTTATTGTGCGTGGGCTGTGTCACATGCTGAGTCAGTCCATAGCTCTCAAAAACACAACACAGTTCTTTGGTCCCTCGGTCCTGGGGGTTGTTGTCAACATGAATGTTAAAATCACCAGCAATAATTACACGGTCAAAGTTAATACAGATTATAGACAGCAGTTCAGTAAAGTCATCAAAGAAGGATGCACAGTATTTAGGTTGGCCTGTAGATATTTAGAAGTAGAGCTTGAGGGGAGGATCTTAGCTGAAGAGCCACATATTCAAAAGAAGCAAAATTTCCGTAAGATAATTGCGTACATTGGAATGAGTCATTAAACAAAATGGCTACTCCACCTCCTTTCTTATTCACTCTATTCTCACTCATAAAACTAAAGTTAGGGGGGGCTGACTCAATAAGAACAGCAGCACTGTTACTATGGTCCAACCAGGTTTCAGTTAAAAACATAAAATCAAGATTGTGCTTGATAATAAAATCATTGATTAAAAATGACCTTCCCGCCAAAGACCTAACGTTTAGTAGGGCTAGTGTTAGTGCGTTTACATTTTTTTGGACATACTGTGGCTGACGAGGAATGGATGCTAAATTTGCAAAGTTTGCAGTCACGTGCTTATTCGCCATTCTTTTTCTATTACTTATCACAACATAAATTGTGGAAGAATCTAATACGCAGGGCCCAGGCTTGTCTTGGAAAGAGTCATGAGTGCTACTAGGCATGCAGCCTGGACCCGGCCCATATCAGTTAATGCTTGTTGCCTTTTGCACACAAGTATCCTTATCAGTTTGGGGAGAAGGAGTTAACTGCCGTCCTTGAGGGGGCAGAGGTGCCTGGCGTTTTACGATGGGAGAAGGAAGGGGGGCATACTTGGTTCCAGCATTTACCAGCTGCTTCATCTGGTCAGTGAACTCCAACATGGGGATGGGGGAAAGAGGGGAGAGCGATGTATCCTTAAAGAGGTCCTCATAGCTGTCGTGGTTGTCCAAGGGGTTTGAGGAGTGTTGGACGGGTGAGAAGGGGTGTTGAGATTTCTCATCTCTGCTCTTTGGTCTCCCATGGTCAAATCTTTGCTCAGGTGGGGGCATGGTGGCTCACTGCCGCACTTTGTTGTGTCTTCCTCTTGTTTTGGTTCATCTTGTCTCGTGTCCTTGGCCAAGGGAGCAGATGTGTGGCGCAGAAAGTAAAGTAGGCTAGAGGTGAACAGCTTTCCTCCTGGCTTGTTAAGGAATAGTCCATCTGCTTTAAAAAGATGTCTGCAGAAAATGTTAAAATTGTCAATGAACTGCAGAGAATGGTTGTTGGTACATGCAGTTGAAAGCCATTTGTTCAGTGCCAACAGTCTGCCGAATCTCTCAGCTCCTCCTCTGACTGGTGGTATAGGGCCACTGATAAAACCCCTTTGCGTTTAGGGAGCTGACTGTGTTCAGCAGATTCATAAAGTCACGATTCAGCACTTCAGACTCTTGCTTTACAACATCATTTGACCCTATATGCAGTATAATGTTCTTCACAGTTGGGTGTGCTGCTATGATATCCTGGATTCTTTGGGCCAAGTCAGACACCATATCTTTGGGAAAACCGAGTATTTTGGTGTTTTTACTGCTTTTTATATATTTCACAGCAGAGTCACCCACAATCAGAGTTTGGGGCCCAGTCATTAGCTTTCCCTGTAGCTTTTTACTTTTAGAATTGCTCTCAGTCCTTACCCTGCTGTGTGACGATGAGACGCAATCCAGGTCATGTCCAGGGTCCTGCAGCAGTGGAGCAAATCTGTTCTTCACCTGCACACTCAGTTGTTGGGGAGGCATTTTGTTGCTGATTTTCCCTTTTGCAGCTGTCCACGACTGTGTCCTGCTAAGTACAGGAGTTGAAGAAGCGCTCTGCCTGGATGATAATGCAGGCCAGCCGGTCGTATCACAAATCTCAGGCAGAAGCAGGAGCAAGCAATAGAGCGTCTGCACTGTAAGAAACAGGAAGCACATCACATCACATTGTGTGTAGAGTTTTGAAAAAAGGAGACCTAGTTTTGAAAACGTGTGTAAGCAGTTGGAAAAAACTGTACAGTTTCTCAAAGAAAGCTCTTTCTGTCATAAAATGCAAAAACAGATCAGTATGTAAGCAAAAGACGATATATGTTATTTTTTGGGGTTTTCAACACACACTCTAAGCAATGATATAGTTTGCTTATCAAACACACATCTAAGTGATTATATGGTTATCTTGTTAATACTGACAACGCTATATATGTTGTAAAGCAAGAAATGACATAGATTCTGCTATTTCTTTGTTTTTGAGTTTTCATCTGGCCTCGCGGACAACAGTGGAAAAAAAGTGGGCTCCCCGGAAGGCCACGGTATAGTTCGAACACTGATGATATCTCAAGTACCATATGATTCACATAGTACAATGATGGCGTTTATCTGTATCTAATTCACAGCATTGATATGACTCACAGAAACTTGATTTTGACAAACAGGAACCTGTTTCTTTTGAACCCGAACTGAACCTGAACTAAACCTGCAGGATGACTTTCCCTTACAGATCTGAAGCACTCAGACCTAACCGTGACCTCTCCTGACTCCTTGTTTGAAACTGTGATTAAAATAGAGGTTAGGGTATTGCATTTCAGAAACACAAAATATTCATGACGTTAACCTATCACTCTGCTAACGTTATTAACGTTGCTTCGTCACTGTGCTAACTGGCTAGTAAAGCGCATAGACCGTAAAGCCAAGGAGCTAGCATGTATCATTGTTTGGTAAACTCAAAACAGAGGCTTGTTAACTTACCTTCGTAGTTGTATGTATAGCTGGACACATACAATTTAAAACCTTTGTCTTTTTTTGACATTGGTGTCTTCGATGTGGCCTGGATGATCCGCAGTACATCGTTTGCAGTTATGCTCGGCAGGTCCTGCAGCGATCGAGTAAAAAAAGCCATAGCTACAGCGAACGTTAGCGAGTACCGGAAGTACTGCAGCTGGCTGAAAAGTCAGAACAGAAGTCCGCGGCATTTAGGGAATTTGCCAAGGGGGTAAGCCTCTCCCCAGAACACGTAGGTCTTATGGCGCCATTTTGATGCTACCAAGCCATCACCTCCCATTAGGCTCGTTCGAGATGAACTGCGCCTCGCCTGTAAAGTAGACCAGAGCAGGCGGCAGCAGCGGGGGGCGGGGACAAAAATCCGCTGTCAAGTCGGACACGTTTTCCATCAGTCTTCAAAGCATATAAAGGAAGTCACAAACATGCTTCCTTCCAGTTTGGTAATCTGTAGGCTACCTGTAGTTTGCAGACATGGTCGGTCATGACCCAGCCTTCATGACCATAGGTGAGGGTAGGAATGAAAACTGACCGGTAGATCGAGAGCTTTGCCTTCTGGCTCAGCTCTCTTTTTGTCACAACGGTGCGATAGATGGAATGTAATACCGCACCCGCTGCGCCGATTCTCCGACCAATCTCCCGCTCCATTGTCCCCTCACTCGCGAACAAAACCCCAAGGTACTTGAACTCCTTCACTTGGGGTAAGGACTCATTCCCTACCTGGAGAAGGCATTCCATCGGTTTCCTGCTGAGAATAAAGGGATGTATTAGGTTATATATAATATACAATAATTTTAATTGTTACGCTGTTTAAGACATGGTTCGATTATTATTTCATATAAAGTATTAAATAGATGATTATCATTTGTCAGCAACAATATTAATTCAATACCTGCTCCAGAAAGCACAATGAGTTCTTAATAATTCTGTATAAAATCAGCTTCATTATCTCCTAGGTTGGTTCCAAAAATACCACATTTTGTTGAGGAAGTCGTACCTTTGTACAATGTGACTGACTTTAAAAGTCATTTCAGACTGTCAAGAGGACAAGTAGAGGTAAGTAGAGGTAGATTATCTGAAGCATTTTAGTAGGCTATTATCACTGATATGTGTAGCCTAATTCAATTTGATCATTATTTCTTCTTTGCTATAGGATGTTATGATGACGTTGGGACCATTTTACACAAACAGACAGCATACCAAGTTGCTTGTAACCCACGCTGTTCTTGCCTGCCTGTGGGCCGTAGCCAACCAGGAGTCATATAGGGGTGTTGAAGACCGATTTAACATTTCAAAATCCACCATGTCAACCCATCTCCATCACTTCTGTTCCCCGGTCAACACACATCTGTCACATCATATTTTATGGCCCACAGGGGAAGCACTTCACACATCGCAATTACATTTTCAAACAGCCGGCTTTCCAAATACAGTCTGTGCTCTTGATGGATGTCACATTCCCATTGTTAAACCATTTTGCAACAACCCCATAGCCTATTATAACAGGAAACAGTTTTACTCCATCATTCTCACCGGATTCTGTGACAGCGAGCGCCGCTTTTGTCATGTCAATGTAGGACACCCTGGAAGTTGGCATGATGCAAGAGCATTTTGATACACTGATGTAGCACGGCAACTGGAATTGAATCCTCAGGCTCTGGTACCAGAGGGAATGCACATCATTGCTGATTCAGCCTACCCTTTGTCGCTACATTTGATGAAGCCCTACAGGGATAATGGGCACCTTACTGTTAGGCAAAGGCGCTTTAACAGAAAGCTCAATGCAGCTCGTGTGGCCATTGAGCATGCATTTGGCATTCTAAAGTCAAAGTTCAGGAGGCTCAAGTGTCTGCACATGAAGGAAGTGGCAAACATCAGTGCAGCAGTCACAACATGTTGCATTCTACACAACATTTGTTTGGATTCTGGTGACCAGGTTGATGAAGATGAGCAGGGTCTTCTTCAACAGGACATTGAGGATCCACACCCACCACAGCCCAACAATCATGATGCCTCTCATTACAGAGACATGATTTGTGCCCACCTTTAAGGATAAGATACACATTAGTTTACAGTCATACCCCCTTTTTTCCTTCTCTTTCATTTACATGTTTTTGTGAGCTGGTGTGCAGTATGCCACAGGGTGATGTAAGGCACCTCGGTCAAATGCCAAGTTCAAAGTAGTAATACAGTGTTTTATAAGGCTCTAAGGAGGTTTGCAGCAAATGTGCAAGGGTCATTATAACCAATTTAATGACTTTAAGTGCTCAATTACCTATTTTTGAGGGGGGAATAAATTTCAATATTTCGCCGTGAAAGCATGAACTGTCCTCTGGAGGACATCCACCAGACCAGCGGGCGCCTGTGGATTGTTGTCGCTGCGGCAGGCGAGGGAGGCGGGGAGGAAGTAGAAGGATGCCGGTCGGGGCTGCTAGCCTGGCTAAGGAAACTACCACACAATTCGCCACTGCAGAGACTCATATTCACCAACGACAGCACACAAATAGATATATATGCTACAAATACACACGGAACTGCTGCGTGATGATTGTTACCGGAGCCTGGCTGAACACACTCACTCATCCCAGACGGCAGCTAGCAGCTAAGAGGGTGAATTTAAACAATGGCTAAGTTGCTAAACGCATCTTGTTGTCATGTAAGGGCCCTGTTCATGTTGCACAGACATTTTAATTGCATTTTGTGTCTGTTAAGAGGCACAAAGGCACTCTTTATCTTATACCCCCATAACTGCCGTTTTAGCTGAGTGGGAGCTCTCGGCATTAGCTGCAGCAGCTCCGTGTTGCTAGCACAGATTCGGCTCATTTTTTTTGCTATCGACAGTACTGATATATACATATAGCGATGAAGATTAACGTAAAACTTGACCGGAGTTCTCCTTTAAGGCATTTTGATTTGAAGTGCCTCTACATTATCAAGACTTCTGCTGTGCCTCCGAGTGGCAGCTCATGGTAACTGGGTGGTAAGAACCCAGGCTAAATCAGCAGGGGATCGTGGGAGTATTTCACCACTGGAAATGTGAACCATCTAACCACTGCTCATTTCCTGGTGTTTAAGTTTCTTTATGTATCAATAAGACATCCACATATATTCATTTAACATATTTATTTTCAGTGATTTTCTTTCAGCAACCCAATTATTTCTTGTTGCTGCTTTCCTATTTCTTTAAGTTGGGTCAAGATTTGACCCATGCAGGTCACCATCTTCTTTTCATGTGACCTCCTTCTTTTTTCTTTTAGGCGTCTCCATCTTGTAACTTCTGGCCTCACCAGTGACTCCAACGCAGCCGTCCTTCTCTCAGCATGGGACCGGTATGTATCGTGGAATGATGTGGTGCTCTTTTTCTGTGCGGTACGTTTTGTATTGGGGAGGGCAGTTGAGGGACCAGGCTGGTGATCTTCGTTGTCAGATGGATGAATGAATGAAACTTCTGAGGGAGTTTGACTGGGGAGGAGTGGTGATGGATTTTGACTGGGGAAGAGTGGTGTGGAAATAATGGTGCCGGGTGGTGCACTCCCCACCCCAGAGCCACCAAATATTTCATCCATTTGCTGTAAAAAAGGACACAGAATTTCAGTTAAAATCAAGACAGGCACAAATAGGTATTTTAACATTCCTTGCTGTGATAATTTCCCCCCTTCCAGAGTGTGCTGATGAAGCCCTATAGGGTGGAAAAATACTGAGAAAGAATTATGGAAGAAAAGTCCCCCTATAACAACATTTAACATGTACATACAGAGCAGGCACTTACCAGGTAATATTCCCAGCTGATTTTTCCCTCTCCGGTTGCTCGTGATCTGTCCTTCGCCCTCTTATAAGTGGTAAGCATGTTACCGAGTTTCTTTCTTATCCTGTCCAATGTGAATGTGTATCTTCTTTCTGTGAAGGCATGTTCCAGTTTTTTGTAAAAGGCTGTTTTGTTGTTGTTGTAGATGTTGTGATACTGTCTGGTCAGCTCCAGTAGCAGCAATGTTGTTCTGTCTGTGAATTCTGTAAAAACATTGCAGTGTTGTTAAAAGCCATTAACATCATATTCTAATCCTTAGATTACAAACTAATTCACTGTACCTGTCTGGGATTCTGGCTGTCAGAATGAAAATGGATGGAAGCTGCCTGAAGAGGATGACTGCTGTGGTGGGTTGGTTTCAGGAGTAGGGCTCGGTGTGACGGTTGCTGGCTGTGTACGGACCGGAGTGTGGGTGGGGGTAACTATAGGCTGGGGAGTAGGAATAGAAGTAGGGCCCTGGGTGAATAAAGGTTGAGAAGTGGGGAAGACAGGAGTTTGGGTCACAACCCTTGCTATTTGCAGGTTTACTGCAGAGAAAGAGAGCCAGAACATTAAAAAGAATGGTCTACATGCATTTTAATATTCATGTTTGGCATAGTAAAAAGAGAATGTACCTTGATTGTTTTCTGCAGCTCTAACCTGCTCCAGTATGGCATTGGCATATCTGCTGTCTGAAAAAAACAGATCTCAATCATTTCAATAATTGCCACCCACATGTATAATGGTATTAAGGTAACTGACTTTTCTCTTTTGCTCACCAGTTGTCAGTCTTTCAGCGGTTTCTCTGCTCACTCTGAGCATCACAGCACCTTTGCTATCCCTCACGGTGATGCAGACTTTTTCCTCCATTGTTTGAGATCAAAACCAGGTTCTGCAGGTGGCTTTTAAACCTTGTCTGACAAGAAATCTCCACACACTTGCTCTATTGTGTGGGAGCCCCATTATAATTGCCAACAGGTTGTGCCTATCTGAGTAGTAATTACATAGTGTTTTGACAGTTTTACTGATGATGTTGTTACTGCAATTGTCAAATAAACCAATACATTTATTGAAACTGAACTTTGACTCTGTGTGAGTAATTTTTTTTTTGCAGTTATGTGATATGCAGCCACAAAATAATGGTTACACAAATTTCACAGTATTAATGATCTTAATACACCCATAAGATGTGGTTTGTGTTTTAATGTTATTCTCACAAACCTAACCGATAGAAAAACAAACTTTGTATGAATTAACTGATTATTGTGGTTAGTTTTAATCAAATGACTTTTTTTACAGTGGTCACGATAATCCGATATTCTAACCTGTGGGATTCTTGAACTAAAAATATTACATTATAATTGTATGTATGTGTGTGTGTGTGTGTGTGTGTGTGTGTGTGTGTGTGTGTGTGTGTGTATATATATATATATATATATATATATATATATATATATATATATATATATATATGTATATATGTGTGTGTATATGTGTATATATATATATATATATATGTATATACGTTTTATGTGTGTGTATGTGTTTCTGGCAATTGTATTTAGTTCCTTCTTTATTTCTGCATTGCAATGCATTTTGTAATGGCTCATTTTGATCAGTGCTGAATTATCTTTATCATGATCAACCACACAAGATGAAACCTCTTAATGCACAACATGAGAATTATAGCCTACAAAATAATTTTTAATTATTTTTGAATTACACAGAAAAAGAGTATTTTACAACGAGTGGTGTTTGTTCTCAAAACCCTAGTCAAATAATAAGAGCCAATCAGCTCTTTTGAGAGAGGCCGGCGTTTCCCAGCATGCACTGGGTCCGCCTGCGTCCGCCTGGCTCTTGAAGTTGGTGAAAAGCAACTGCGCTACCTGCTTCTCAGAACTGCGGCCGGCTTGGTCTCGTGAGATTATCGTTGCCGTGTTGCATTGGAAATGGTTTGCATTGTTGAGGACTGACGTGCTGACGTGTACGGTAAACGTATTGTCACTTCCGGTGTTCCCGTGTTCGGTTCAAAACGCTCCAGCAAAAACTTACTCAACTCTGCTTTATTGTTTAAATGAGCGGCTATTTCCCTGGATTGCATTTGAATTACAGTTGTTCTACTCAAGCACTTATAGTTCGCTTCCCTTACAGCGACTGCCTCGCTGATCTTACAGTTGTTAAAACGCTGTTAGCTACTTTAGCTTAGCCATTAGCAATGGCTAATTCCTCTCCCTCTCCTGCACTCTCTTGCTCTGTGTCAAATGTTTAGCTACTCCTCTGCCTCCTTTAGTGATAACGATACATGTAATGAATGTAGTATATTCGGTGCTCTGGACGCAAGGCTTAGTGAGTTTGAGGCACGGCTATGCATCATGGAATCAGAATCAAATGCTTCCGTAGCTAGCCAGCGCCACGTAGCTGAAGCAGGCCAACATACTGTAGCTTCTGTAGCTTCTGCTAGCTGTCCCCCGGCAGGACCTGAGCAGCCGGGCGAGTGGGTGACTATCCGAGGGAAGTGTAGCGTTAGATCTAAACCAGGGAGTGCACATGATGACGGTCGCTCTAAACCGGAGCATCTTCGCCTCTCTAACAGTTTCTCCCTACTCAGTGATACACCCGCTGAGAAGCCAACTCTGGTTATTGGGAGCTCTATACTGCGACATGTGAGGCCGGCGGCCCCAGCGGCTGCGGTCATATGTGTCCCCAGGGCTAGAGCGGGCGATATAGAATCCCATCTAAAGCTGCTGGCTAAAAAGAACCGTAAATACAGTAAGATCATACTTCACGTAGGTGGTAATGGTCGTAAATCGGAGATCACTAAAATTAATGTTGAGTCACTTTGTGCATACGCAAAGACAATGTCGGACTCTGTAGTGTTCTCTGGACCCCTGCCAAACCTGACCAATGATGAAATGTACAGCCGTACGTCATCCTTCCACCACTGGTTGTCGGGGTGTTGCCCAGCTAATGATGTGGGCTATGTGAATAACTGGTGGGCGTTCTGGGGAAAGCCTGGTCTGATTAGGAGACACGGCATTCATCCCACCTGGGACGGAGCCGCTCTCATATCAAAAAATCTGACTGAGTCTATTATCGGTCATAAACTATGACAACCCAAGTTTGATATTGGTAATCAGAGGTGCAGTGCTACGCGCCCTTCTGTGCTTCCGTTGGAGCAGTCGCCCACTCATAGTCTAATAAGCACGGTGTCTTTCCCCCGGCTCAGATCGGTTAAATCAAAGGTAACACAAAAGATGCGCTATACTTAACAACCTAATTAGAATTAAAACGACTGCAATGATAGAACAAAATAGGAAAATTAGATGTGCACTATTAAATATTAGATCTCTGTCTTCTAAAGCAGTATTGGTAAACGATTTGATATCAGATAATAAAATTGATTTATTTTGTCTTACTGAAACCTGGCTGGGCCATGAAGAATATGTCAGTCTAAATGAAGCCACTCCTCCCGGTCATATTAATACTCAAATTCCTAGAGGCTCAGGCCGAGGAGGGGGAGTTGCAGCCATCTTTGATTCAAGCCTGTTAATTAATCCTAAACCTAAACTAAATTATAACTCGTTTGAGAGTCTTATTCTTAATTTTCAACATCCAAAATGGAAAACATTACAGCCAATTATATTCGTTATTTACAGGGCTCCAGGTCCGTATTCTGAATTTTTTTCTGAATTCTCTGAGTTTTTATCATGTTTAGTCCTTAAATCAGACAAAGTACTTATTGTAGGTGATTTTAATATCCATGTGGACGTTGACAATGATAGCCTTAGCACTGCTTTCAACTCATTATTGGATTCAGTCGGTTTCAGTCAGAGTGTGCACAAGGCGACGCACTGTTTTAACCACACCCTCGACCTTGTGTTGGCATATGGTATTGAAATTGAGGATTTAATAGTATTTCCGCAGAATTCGGTATTATCAGATCATTCTTTAATTACTTTCGAATTCTTACTACCTGACTATACTAAATTAGATAAAAGCTTCTACACTAGATGCCTATCTGACAGTGCTATAGCTAAATTTAAGGAAGAGATTACAACAGCATTTGACTCTTTGTCATGCCTTAACATAACAGAGGACCTTTATGTTAACCTCAGTCCCTCTCAAATTGATACATTTGTAGACGGTGCTACGACCTGCCTACGGACGACTTTAGACTCCGTTGCTCCCCTCAAAAAGAAGATGATTAAGCAAAGGAAACTAGCACCTTGGTATAACTCCCAAACTCGCAAATTAAAACAAATCTCGCGAAACATTGAAAGTAAATAGCGTTCCACCAAAGTGGAAGAATCTCGTTTGGATTGGCAAGAATGTCTCAAAACTTATAGGAAGGCCCTAAGAAAGGCCAGATCAGACTATTACTCATCACTAATAGAAGAAAATAAGAACAACCCAAGGTTTCTTTTCAGCACTGTAGCCAGGCTGACAGATAGTCACAGCTCTACTGAGCCATCTATTCCTCTAGCTCTGAGTAGTGATGACTTCATGAGCTTCTTTAATGATAAAATTATAACAATTAGAGATAAAATCTATCACCTTTTGCCCTCAACTTCTAACGGTTCACCTTTAAACGCAGGACCGCTAGAAAGAATGACTATTCCCGACATATACTTAGACTGCTTTTATCCTATAGACCTTCAACAATTAATGTTAAAGATATCCTCAGCTAAGCCATCTACCTGTCTCTTAGACCCCATCCCAACGAGACTACTCAAAGAAGCGTTACCCGTGGTTAACACTTCATTACTAGATATGATCAATATGTCCTTATTAACAGGTTATGTACCAGAGTCATTTAAAATAGCTGTGATAAAACCTCTTCTGAAAAAAAACACCCTCGGTCCTGAGGTCTTAACAAACTATAGACCTATATCTAACCTTCCCTTTCTATCCAAGATCCTTGAGAAGGTAGTTGCTAATCAGTTATGTGATTTTCTACATAGCAATAGTTTATTTGATGACTTTCAATCAGGATTTAGAAAGAATCATAGCACAGAGACGGCACTGGTGAAAATTACTAACGACCTTCTAACTGCTGCAGACAAAGGACTTGTCTCCATTCTTGTTTTACTAGATCTTAGTGCTGCATTTGACACTATTGACCATACCATCCTGTTACAGAGACTGGAACACTTAGTTGGCATTAAAGGAATCGCACTTAGCTGGTTTAAGTCCTATTTCTCCGAGCGATCCCAATTTGTTAACATTAACGATAAACCCTCCAAGCACGCTAAAGTTAGCCATGGCGTTCCTCAAGGCTCAGTGCTTGGACCAATTCTATTTTCCTTATATATGCTTCCTCTAGGTAATATTATTAGGAAACACTCAATTAACTTTCACTTTTAGTGCAGTTAGCTAAACTTCAAGTGTGTATTAAAGATATAAAATCCTGGATGACCCACAATTTCCTGATGTTAAACTCAAACAAAACTGTTATTGTGATTATAATTCTAGACTGCCGGGGAAGTTCCTTCCTTCCTGTGACACACTGAGCTGCTCTCTCATCCCTACTTGTTTCCTTTTGTATGCATCCTGTCCCAGAAATGCTTGTTACTAACCTAGCTCTGGGGAGTTTACTCCCCGGAGTCCTTATGTTTCTTCTTCGAAGAGCTATGCTCTGCGATTCTCTGCAATTCCCGCCGCATCCGACATGACATGAACTTCCACGATGACCTTCGAAGTCACTGTTCCATTATCTTTATTGTGACTATTATGTGCCACTGTTCATCACACCCCCAACCGGCCCGTCAGACACCACCTACCAAGAGTCTGGGTCTGCCGAGGTTTCTTCCTAAAAGGGAGTTTTTCCTTGCCACTGTCGCAATAGCCACTGCTAATGCTTGCTCTTGAGGGAATTACTGTAATTGTTGGGGTTTTGGAATTTATAGAGTGTGGTCTAGATCTACTCTATCTGTAAAGTGTCTCGAGATAACTCTGTTATGATTTGATACTATAAATAAAATTGAATTGAATTGCATGACGTCAGAGCAAGTCGGGATAAAGTCGGACACAAATCTAACCGGCATGCATTGGGCGGCGATCGCCGGTGATCGATTCTGCGCAGATCTGGCTCATCTCGAGCCTACACGTATTCCATTGACTGCCATTCATTTTGACGACACTTTGACAGCGAATAACTTTACATCTGAAGCGTTTAAAGACTCTATTTGTCCATTGTTTATTTCTAAAGAAACACGACAATGTATAAAAGGCCCCATTACCTTGTATCTCACGTTTGGCTCCGTAGTAGACGTTTTTGTAAATATTGGCAAACAATTGTGTCATAACCACGCGACTTACTGTCGCATAGTAGAGGAATTACCGTGTAGTACAGGAGAAGCTTGCAGGCAGTTTCGTCTTACATTCGCTGTTTAAGTTTAATTACTAATGTTAACTAGGAGACATTTGGAGAAGCCAAAGGCTCATGCCAAAATCACATTTGCTGATTTTTCTTCTGCTTTTAACACCATTAAGCCCAGTATTTTAGCAGATATTTTAACAGAATAATTTTTACTTGAAGATGATGTGGTCTCATGGATTGTTGATTTTCTTAGCTGTAGAATACAGCGAGTCTGAGTTGGCATGCCACTCTCTGACAAAATGACCACTTGCAAAGGATCTCCACAGGGATGTGTTTTATCTTCTTTATTGTTCATTCTGTAAACAAACTCCTGCACCAGCACTTTTCCTAACAGGCACTTTTTTAAAGAAATACTTTTACACCAATTAATTATTAAGCATTAAGCTTTGTATCAGTAGAAACCCGGTAGTATTTTCGAATGACTGTGCTTCCCTCCATCATGTCTCCGAGATGAGACATATGTGTATTGTGTGTCTGGATAAAAGCCTCTGATGATGCAAAAATTTTGTCATTTAGCGTCATCTGAGGCATTCTTGCCCAGAGTCTATGAACTACAGCCAGCTAGTTTTCAACCTGCCCATAGGGGGTGGGACTGTCACTGGCCGATGCTAGCCGAGCGGAGCCGAGTGTCAGCCAACTTGATGCTTCGCTAAACAGGCTTTGTCTTTTCAGCAGAAAACTTTTACAACAATTATGTGCAGTCAAACTACCGCCCATGTGTAACACCAGGATACATTGGTACAGATCAGAGAATATGCGGGACACTTTACAGTTTTTTACAATTGCTTACACACTAAAATTAAAACTTTCCCACAATTAGCAAAACCTTACACTCAAGGAGCAAAACACTAGCCTAGATCTGCACAACTGTAAGCACATTGTCAGCTTCACACTTTTTGCAAAACATCACACACAGTGATTTGCAAAACACTAAACACACTTGTATGCATTTGACACAGACATTTATCATGATGTAATTTCGTTGCAATTTCAAAGCAAAGGCTTTCAAATGAACACACCATGAACCAATTGGTTAAACACAGCCACCAGGTATGAAAACACATGATTGCTTAATTGTAGACACACCAATCAGGTTTAAGCACTATATAAAATGCAGCAGGTAAGTTCACCTGCCTTCAACCAAAATGGAAGGAGTCAGAAGAAGACTGAGGAGGAGGAGGAGAAGGAGGTAGAGGTAGAGGTAGAGGAAGAGGAAGAGGCGAAGGCCCAGCCAGAGGTAGAGTAAGAGGGAGAGGGAGAGGAAGACCTGAAGCTGGAGAATGTGCTCAAAGAAGAAGAGGACCAAATTTATCAAATGAAATTCGTGCAACACTAGTGGACCATGTTGTGAACCACGGATTGACGCTGAGGGAGGCTGGACTAAGAGTTCAGCCAAATCTTAGTAGATATACAGTGGCATCTGTCATAAGGACATTTCAACAAGAAAACAGGTAAAAGAAAATCTGTCTACAGTTACATTACAGCTGATTATTGTATGCACCATATCAGCACTTTCGATAACCCCTTCCTGTGACATTTTGTGTATTTTATGCATTATTTTCTACATAGGATCGAGGGTCGAGAACGACAAGGAGGAAGGGGGCCCATATTCACGCAAGAACAAGAGAGAGAGATCATAAACATGGTTTTGGCCAATAATGCTATCAGGCTCAGAGAAATCCAAGCCAACATTATCAGTGACCATGCCATTTTCAATAATGTCCATCAGGTCTCTCTGTCAACACTGGCACGCATCCTGAAAAGACATCAGGTTCAAATGAAACAAATATATCGAGTGCCTTTTGAGCGGAATTCAGAGAGGGTCAAAAGGCTGCGGCATGAGTATGTGGAGGTATGTATTGTTCACTTTAGCACTGTGATGTTGCATACTGCACACATTACCTTTTTACATGTACATTGACCATATACTGGATCCATCCTGAACTACGCAATTTTTTCTTTTACTTTATTTCAGAGAGTTTTACAGATGGATGCTGAAGAACTCCCGCATGAACACATATACATAGATGAGGCAGGGTTCAACCTCACAAAAGGAAGAAGGAGAGGCAGAAATATCATTGGCCACAGGGCTATAATCAATGTCCCAGGGCAACGTGGGGGTAACATCACCCTTTGTGCTGCCATTACACAGAATGGGGTCCTCCTCCGTCATGCCAATATGGGCCCTTACAACACACCTCACATTCTCGCATTTTTGGACCGATTGCACAACATCGTCAGAGTAGTTAACCAAATGCACCAGATGCAATACATTGTCATCTGGGACAATGTGTCATTCCACCGCTCTGCTCTTGTCCAGAACTGGTTTCAACACCATCCACAGTTTACAGTACTATACCTTCCACCATACTCTCCGTTTCTAAACCCAATCGAAGAGTTTTTCTCTGCATGGCGGTGGAGGGTTTACGATCTCCGGCCCCAGGCTCAGGTACCCCTCATTCAGGACATGGAGGACGCCTGTGACCAAATCGACGCCGCAGCTGTGCAAGGATGGATTCGACATTCAAGACGGTTCTTCCCACGTTGTCTTGCCAATGAGGATATCGCCTGTGATGTTGATGAAATTCTCTGGCCAGATCCAGCTAGGCGAAGAGATAATGTCTAGTATTTTCTGTACTTTTTCAGATAATTTTTTTGTTTGTTGTTGGGTTTTTTAGTGATTGTAACCTGTACTGGATACCGTATTTTATGTTTGTCTGTTGTTTGCGGAGCTAACACTGTTATGCACACTACTGTAGTAGCATGAACACTGGGCCTTGTTTTGTTGTGATTCTCCTTGTTAACATGTTGACTGATTTAGGTATATGGAGAGGAATAAATTATATTTTCCTCAGTCTGCAGCATTGGTCTTGTGTAGTGTTTGGTGAACTTATTGTATATTTTCACTTTCTCTGTGTACTTCATTTACAGTACTCTAATCACTGAGAAGTAGAATTTCTAAAAGTGTTTTAGGTTAGCAACAGCAGTGTGTATCTGGTTAAAACTTAATTAAGTCAAATGAAACGTGTGTGTTTCATATGGTAACAAAATATGGTTTTTATAAATTAGTGTATAGTTTTTGCAAGAGTATTTCATTTTGCAAAGGGTCTGAGGTGTTCTGCTAATTGGGTGTGTGGTTGTGCTAATTGTGTGTAGTGTTTTGAAAAACACTGTCCCTGTTTTCAAAATCCTGCTTAAGCAATTGAAAAAAACTGTATTACGGACGGAATACTCATCACACACAAGTATACCATGATGTCACTTGCTTGCAATTCCAAAGCACTGACTGTGAAATGACCACACCTATGAGGCAGTCTGTGAAACACAGCCATCAGGTGCACAAACACATGATTTCTTTGAAAATTGAAATTGTAGACACACCAATCAGGTTTACAGTTTTTTACAATTGCTTACACACTAAAATTAAAATGTTCCCACAATTAGCAAAACCTTACACTCAAGGAGCAAAACTCTGGCCTAGATTTGAACTGTAAGCACATTGTCAGCTTCACACTTTTTGAAAAACATTACACACAGTTATTGCAAAACACTAAACACACTTGTATGCATTTGACACAGAAATGTATCATGATGTCATTTCCTTGCAATTTCAAAGCAAAGGCTTTCAAATGAACACACCATGAACCAATTGGTTAAACACAGCCACCAGGTATGAAAACACATGATTGCTTAATTGTAGACACACCAATCAGGTTTAAGCACTATATAAAAGGCAGCAGGTAAGTTCACCTGCCTTCAACCAAAATGGAAGGAGTCAGAAGAAGACAGAGTGAGAGGGAGAATCCACAGAGGAGGAGAAGGAGGTAGAGGAAGAGGCCCAGCCAGAGGTAGAGGCCGAGGTGGAGGTAGAGGAAGAGGGAGAGGGAGACGAAGACCTGAAGCCGGAGAATATGCTCAAAGAAGAGGACCAAATTTATCTATTTACAGTTTTTTCTGATTGCTTAAGCACATTTTTTGTAACTATTGGCTATTTTTTCAAAACTCTACACACAAATAAGAAAACCTTTCACCCAATTATCAAAACTTCTCTTGCAAAAGCGAACACAGCTAGATTAACTCTTCACACCTTCGTAAAAATGGTGTTTTCGTATCAAACAGTAAACACAAGGCATCATCTACTAAGCACACAATGTGCCAACTACACACTGATGGTATGAATACAAAACACATCTGGCTTTTGCTTTCTCTGTGTACAGATGTCAATTTGAGGTCATACTTTTGTCATAGTGTCATGTAAACATACAAGGATCCAAACTTCAAGTATTGGTGTTTATTCACACTCATCAAAACCAAGACAAAGTCAGAACACAAAATAGTAATTTCACAAAAAAAAAAGTAAAAGACAATCAGCCTACATCATGTCGTCTTTCTGGGTCCGGCCACAAAATTTCGTCCCACGTGCATGCGATATCCTCCAGTCCAAGGCACCGGGGAAAATATCTCCTTGAATGCCCGATTCCAGGCCTGACATGATGCCTGGTCAATATCTCCACATGCCTCCTCCATTGCCTGTAACAGGGCTACCTGTTGATGAGGATGCGTCGTGCATTACACTTTCCAGCGCCAGGCAGAGAAGAACTCCTCGATGGGATTTAAGAATGGAGAGTATGGAGGGAGGTTGAGTGCCATGAAGAATGGGTGGTCTGTAAACCAGTTGCGGACCAAAGCAGCCCTATGGAAACTAACATTGTCCCATATGATGACATATCGGGTATGCTCTGGTCTCTGAACAGTGAGCATGTCATGTAAGGTGTCCAGGAATGCAATGTGTGCAGTGTTGTATGGGCCTATGGTTGCATGATGGTGAACAACACCATTTAGGCTTATAGCTACACACATGGTTATGTTACCACCACGTTGTCCTGGGACATTGATGATGGCACGGTGTCCAATAATGTTCCTGCCACGTCTCCTGGTTTTACTGAGGTTAAAACCGGCCTCATCTACAAAAAGTAGCTCATGTCCCATGGCATCTGCTTCTAGTTCCATCACTCGCTGGACAAGACAAAACAAATGCAACACATCAGGCCCATGCACAGCACTACAGTATGCACTTCCAAATTCAGAACCAATGACACTATAGCTTACCTGCACATAGTCATATCGCAGTTGCTTTACACGTTCTGTGTTTCTCTCGAAAGGAACTCTGTAAATTTGCTTCATTCTTATTCTGTGGCGCGCAAATTACCGACTTAGTTGCAGAAATGCTTACACTGTGTATATTTTGAAAGATGGTGTCATTATCAATTATGCGCTGCTGTATTTCACGCAGTCTTATTGCATTATTGGCAATCACCATGTTCACTATATGGGTCTCTTGCTCTGGAGTGAACATTCTTCCTCTGCCCCCAACATCTGGACGTCTAGCAATTCTGTAAAATAACAATTTCAGTATTTTTGCATGTATGGTACTGTTGTGTTTCTCATTATAGTATGGCAGTGCTACAAAGTACTTACCGATTCTCATTTCGAAATGTCCTAATGATGCTTGCCACAGTGTAGCGGCTCAAATTAGGCTGAACCCGTTGGCCAGCTTCCCTCAGGGTCATCCCATGGTTGATGACATGGTCCACTATTGTAGCTCTGATGTCATCAGTTATTCTATTTCTTACTCTTCTTACCCTCCCTCTTTCCCCTCCTCGTCCTCTTCTTGCTCCTCCTTGTCCTCTTCCTCTAACTTCCTCTAACCCTCTCGCTTCTTCAACTCCACGTCCTCTCCCTCGGCCTCCTCGTCCTCTTCTTGCTCCTCCTTGTCCTCTTCCTCCAACTTCATTACCTCCATGTCCTCTCCCTTGGCCTCCTCTGATTCTCACTCTTCTCACTCTTACTGCTCCTTCCATTGTACTCCACACAGACAGCTTACCTGTGGCTTATTTATAGTGCTTAGGCTGATTGCAAAGTGAACTAATTATCTGAAACAGTTTTCACATGTGAAAGTGTGCCAGACAGTCAAATAGTGTTAATGATAGCCATACATGTGTATAATTTTGCTAGGAGTGTGTTGGAAATTTGGTAATTGAGTGTAAGCAGTGAGTTGTGTTTAAAGTTCTGCAAAAAGAGTGTTGTGCAGTGAATTGTGCCTACAGTTTTGCAAAGTGTGTGTTACAAAATTGCAAACTGAGTGCAAAGCAGTGTTTGTGCTTTTAGTTTTGCAAACTCAGTGAGTGGTTTTGCTATACGTATTAATAGTTTTAGAAATTGTGCTACAAGAATCACGATTAGCGCTTAAGCTTTCAGAAAAAACTGTAAATGAAAGTCACACAACACTAGTGGACCATGTTGTGAACCACGGATTGACGCTGAGGGAGCTGTGCAAGGATGGATTCGACATTCAAGACAGTTGTCTTGCCAATGAGGATATATCGCCTGTGATGTTGATGAAATTCTCTGGTCAGATCCAGCTAGGCAAAGAGATAATTTCTAGTATTTTCTGTATTTTTTCAGATCTTTTTTTTTGTTTGTCCGTTTTTTCTGTGATTGTAGCCTGTACTGGATACAATATTTTAGGTTTGTCTGTTGTTTGTGGAGCTAACCGTGTTATGCACACTACTGTAGTAGCATGAAAACTAGGAAATGTTTTGTTGTAATTCTCCATGTTGACTGATTTAGGTATATGGAGAGAAATAAATAATATTTTACTCAGTCTGCAGCATTGGTCTTGTGTAGTGTTTGGTGAACTTATTGTATATTTTCACTTTCCCTGTGTACTTCATTTACAGTACTGTAATCACTGAGAAGTATAATTGCTAAAAGTGTTTTAGGTTAGCAACAGCAGTGTGTATCTGGTTAAAACTTAATTAAGTCAAATGAAACGTGTGTGTTTCATATGGTAACAAAATATGTTTTTTATAAATTAGTATATAGTTTTTGCAAGAGTGTTTCATTTTGCAAAGGGTCTGAGGTGTTCTGCTAATTGGGTGTGTGGTTGTGCTAATTGTGTGTAGTGTTTTGAAAAAGACACAGAAATGTATCATCCCTGTTTTCAAAATTGTGCTTAAGCAATTGAAAAAAACTGTAAATTTAACGTCTTTGGACATCTGGATTTCGGAACCGGGACAATCATTGCATCCTTCCACACCTTTGGAACATGCTGTACTCTCAAGATCTTGTTAAAAATGTAGTGAAATACAGGACTCAACTCTTTTGCACAAGACTTGAGTACCCGGCCACAAATGTTATCAGGCCCATAACTCATATTTACTCTAACTGAAGAAAAGGCCTTTTCCACCTCCTTTTGGTCTATACAGAAATGCTGGCTAAGCCTGTAATGCAAGTCCTGGATTTCCTCACTAAAAACAGATGTATCAAAACGATTGTAAAAACCATTCAAGGCATTTACAAATTCAAAATTGGAATTGTATCCATCCAAAATAACTTGATTATTATGCTTTGAACTTCCACACCCTAATATAACTTTCATACTGGACCAGGCCAAACCCAATTTATTAGCAGCCATCTGACTCTCTAATTCTTTTTTGCCTAGTCATCTAGTTTAAAGACCCGTCTCTTATATTCTATACTGGATTTAACAGATTTGGTCACCCATGGTTTTTTATTTGGGTAGATTTTGACTGTCTTACTAGGAATTATCATATCTCTACAAAAAGAAACATAGGAACAGGTCACATCAGTGAGTTCATCCAAGTCATCACCACAGCTTTCTCTAAACATATTCCAGTCCGTGCAATCATAACACTCTTGTAAACAGAGCTCAGATTCCTCAGTCCAAACCTTTACATCCTTTGTTTGCACTTTCTCTCTCCTTAAGACAGTCTTGTAGGTGGGCAGTAAAAACACACAGTTGTGATCGTACGAGCCCAAAGGAGGTAATGGAAGTGATTTGAAGGCGTCCTTTACTGACCCATAACACAGATCAAGTGTTTTATTCCGTCTGGTTGGGCAAGTGACGTATTGATAGTAATGTGGAAGTGCTTTTTTCAGTAACACATGGTTAAAATCACCCAATAAAAAACTTGGCGCTTCCGGTGATATCGTTTTTGTACCACCTAAAAAATGGTACTAGCGGCAGAGACGGCATCTGCCTTTGGATGGATATACACCACAGTCATAAAATTTTGTGGAAACTCATGAGGCAAATAAAACGGACGTAGTGATACTGTTAAAAGTTCGACATTCGAAGTTCAAATACGTTCTCGAACAGTCACAGCACTGCAATATTGTTTGTTAACATACAAACATACCCCACCGCCTTGGTTTTTCCCCGTCACCTCAGCATCACGATCCAAACGAAACGGTGTTCCAAATCCATTGATGCACAGGTCTGTGTCTGGGTCCTGCTCATTGAGCCATGTCTCAGTAAAAGCCAAGATGCCACAGTTTTAAAAATCCTCCTGAAATCAGACATACCCCTGAAGTAAATCCGTTTTGTTCCTCAAGGACTGAACATTCCCCATGATCACCGAGGGCAGAGGAATCCGGGACAGACGCCGTTTCCTCAGGCGTAACTTTACGCTACCTCGTTCTCCCCGCTTCCTTCTCCTTCCCGTTGGTTTCTCCGATTTTTCATGTGGTTGTCTCAAAATAAAATCCGGAGGCTGTGGGATAAAATCCACCACACTCATCGAACGCACACAATTTAACTGCAGCAGCACCTCTCTTGAGTAGTGCAACCGACTTTGCCCGTCGAAGTCATTAGAGTGACAAACGCGCCATAAAGTCAACAGGGCAATGAAGTAAAATAGATCCATTTTTACACAGTCTCCTCGACAGGTGTATAGTCCCCTAAATAAACAAATATGAATAAACTTTAAGACACAAAACTAAAATAAGGGACATAAGACAAGAGGACATGAGAACGCCAAACTTTTCACTGCCGGTCGCTGCGTGCGCATGCAACATGATGGGAGGGGAAGTAACAGTAGACAGTTGAAGAAGAAGATTAAATTTCAAGTTTTACCTCTAAAGTACTCACTAAACGCTAAATGAGAATGAGCACAAGGGCAGACTTGTGAAGAAAGAACACACACACACAATGCGTGCAAGGCACCCTTTAGCGTCTGTATATACAGACACCATTTTGTAGACCTAGCCATCCTGAGAAATACAGAGAGTTGTGTGGAGCTGATAGTCTTAATTAGCTTTGTAGCAACTCATTTGGCAATGGCTTGAATGTAACGGACGTTCATTAATGTCAAAAAGTTGGGGGGGTCGCAACCAATCACTTTAAAAAATGACGCCAAAGGGGTACCCAGAGCATTAAATATCGCCACGGATGGGATTACATTACAATTAGTCGAGACCATGCGTCTAACTGAGACAAAAAGGAGACTTTTTGCATCAGTAACTAACCCTGACCAAGTGCCGGTTTTTGACAAGCTGGGCATGAGACTGTGTAGCACACAGAAGCAATCAAACATAAAAGATCAGTGTCTCTCACTGAATGAAAACTGGAGAGAAACAGAATTCATGAGTAAATAACAGGATGTAATTGGAGAAGATATGACACACACAGACACATAACTGCAAATTACCTTTCTTATCTGGAATTCACTCTGGCATACGTTTGGACATTACTTTGTGACAGTATAGAGAATCACAAAGCATGGGCCAAGGACAAACCCACCAAAGTTTGGAGCGGATCCGAATCACGGGGGGGATACAGAAATTATATTCCACTTTGCTTAATGAAATATAGCAGGGCCTTGGTGGGGGTCTGCATTCTCAGAGTACCCTTCTAGTTATACCTGCATTCGACGTATCATGTCTTATCAAGCAATTGTCAAGGATTTTGAAGATAAACAAGAGACACTGTACATTAGGAAATTCAAAGATTGTAGAGTTTTTCTGTATATTTGATATGATACTGGACCTACTGAACCCTGTATCCTTGTATTTCAAAAAGTTGTGTTCTCAGGTAACCGATTTAACCTGTCTGTAGGCATGTGCCTCATACTATAATGATGTAAAATAATGTGGTTTACCTGTAATAAAATGATGTCATCGGTAGGCAAGATGGCTGAAACAGACAACTCAACACTGCTAATGACTTAATGAGCCCTGCATTTTCAGTCTGACAGTGGCAACTGTGCTGATTTGGTCACTGAGCACCACAACATTTTAGGCTGCCAATAAATATTTATGTCAACTGACCTCAAACTAGAGGACTAAAACTCTTCAAAGAAACAAGAAATAATTAGATCCTTGGAATCCAAAACCCTCTAACACTGCAACTGCCTCCCAAATTATTTAGTCTTCTGTTGGGATGATATGGCATCACTTTGGGGTCCAGTACACACACACACACACACACACACACACACACACACACACACACACACACACACACACACACACACACACAGCATAACCAATTCTTCATTACATGCAGCTGTGACACTTGCAAACCCCATTAAATGCAATTTCTCTGAAACATTGTGTCAAGTGTGGGACTATTGTGGAAGCCTCCAGATATTTGGACCCCCTTGTAGAGAGCAATTAAGTGTGTTACAGTGGCCAGATGCAATTCACTGAAATGCAAGTGTCATATCAGCACAGAAACAAATAAACGAGTCAATCGAAGTCGACAGACAATAGAAGCAGTCGGCTTTTCAAAGCATGAGCCGGCCTCTCCACATCGGGGAGTACCGTACATGTCACTTAGGAAATTACAACCAGACTTAATGTAACTGATTGTGTGACACCATACTGTCACATTAAAGCTCTCTGAAATGTTCCTCAAGTCCATACACATTGGTTTCAATTAACAAATAATTAAACACTAGTTGATTTGATTATGTAAAGCACTCTCATCTATCATTTTCCAGCACTGCAACTCACTCTCAGCGCCTCCATGAATACTCACCCTTACACAGGCCGCCTCCATTAAGTCTATTCACTTGCAACCGCAAGGTTATTAACTTTTAGATTTGAGTGTTCAGTCATCTGATTAATCTGCGTTTTGCTCTTTCATTTTTCACTCTGGCAATGGTTTTATCAGCTAGGTCTCACTATCTCTATGTGTACAGCAAGCCTAATTATAATCCACTCGGAACATGGCCAACCTTTCAATGTGCATTGAAAGTAGATATAGACATCCCTGCTGTCCAAATTTCAACGTAATTTCTTTCCTGGATATAAACCATGGTGAAATCTCAAATGCTGACAAAGCAATGCAGATATTATTTGGTGTAACTTATGCCTACCATCCACTAGAAGACTTTGAACAGACTAAGTCTGACACCATCTCACATATATAGACAATCACACCAAAAGTTAAAAGACATCAGATGTTAAGACTGGGGATGTTGCAGTATCACACATTGCGAGACTACAACTAGATTTGTTTTGAAAGTTTTAACCAAGCTAGCAAGCTACTGCTAGTTTTAGCTGGTAATCTAAGTTTGACAATTTTCTGTTCTGCCGTACATGCAGATAAATGTCTCCAGTACCCAGAGGTCTGCGTTTATCTGCCGGTAAAACTCCCGTTGGATGACGCGCTTCTGAAGGGTTGAAAATCGTTACTTTCCCTATTTAGCGTTTAGCTTACCCTGGCGCCATAGTAACCATAAACAACACCAGCTCTTGCCATTTGATGCTTCCTATTTGGTGGTGGAGGGAGCGCACCCATTGGTTGTTGACAATATTTACGTGATTTAACTTCACTACCAAGACTTAAAGGTCCGATGACATGGTGCTTTTTGGATACTTTTATATAGACCTTAGTGGTCCCCTAATACTGTATCTGAAGTCTCTTTTATATAGACCTTAGTGGTCCCCTAATACTGTATCTGAAGTCTCTTCTATATAGACCTTAGTGGTCACCTAATACTGTATCTGAAGTCTCTTTCCCGAAATTCAGCCTTGGTGCAGAATTACAGCCACTAGACCCAGTCCCACAATGAGCTTTCCTCAGAACATGCCATTTCTGTGTCTGTAGCTATTGAGGAGGAGAGAGGGAGGGGCAAGGTGGAGGGTGGGGGTGTGGCCTTGGCCAACTGCCACTTTTCTCATTTGAAAGCCATGATGTCTCTCTCTCATGGGTTGGCTAAATTCTCTAGGCGGGCAAAGCAGAGAAAGGGGAGGTAACCTCGCTTGTTATGACCTCATAACAAGCAAGATTCCAGAACAGCTCATCTGAGCTTTCATTTTCTCAAAGGCAGAGCAGGATACCCAGGTTTACACCTATCACCATTGCAAGCCAATTGGGGACCATAGGCAAGCTGGGGGAACTCATATTAGTGTTAAAAAACCTCATAAAGTGAAATTTTCATTGCCATGGGACCTTTAAAACTTAGGATGATATCAAACATGTTTGACTTAGTCGGAACGTCAAGATGGGAAAAGGACTGACTGTGACTGAGTTTTATGACCACCTTACACCAAACGATTGAGATGTTGAAAGCTCACCCAACGCTACCAAGACTCTGCTGTCAACATGGGTCTGCAATACATCCTGCAACACCTCGACTCCCCATGGACGTATGCCAGGATCCTGTTTGTGGACTTCAGCTCGGCGTTCAACACCATCATCCCTGAACTCCTACATCAGAAGCTCAGTTCTCAGTGCTTGCCGCCACTGTCAGTGGATCATCAGCTTCCTGATTGACAGACAGCAGCATGTCAGACCGGGGAGCATCTCATCCAAAACCCAGTCCATCAGCACTGGCGACCCACAGGGGTGTATCCTCTCCCCACTGCTCTTCTCCCTCTACACCAATGACTGCATCTCAAAGAAACCATCTGTGGCCACTCTGGATTCCTTTAGGTTCCTGGGATCCACCATCTCACGGGACATAAAATGGTCTCCCCAAATTGACTCTGTCCAGAAAAAGGCCCAGCAGAAGTTATACTTCCTGCGACAGCTAAGGAAGTTTAATCTGCCTGCTGACCACTTTCTACTCAGCCATCATTCAGTCTGTCATCTGCACCTCCATCACTCTCTGGATTGGGTCAGCCACCAAACGGGACAGGGCTAAACTGCAATGGACAGTTAGGGCTGAAGAGAGGATAATTGGAACTGACCTCCCCCCCCATCCAGGACCTGTACCAGTGCAGGGTCAGGAAAAGGGCAGCAAAAATCTCTGCAGACCCCTCACATCCTGGTCACAAACTGTTCAACCTCCTTCCCTCTGGTAGGCGATACAGGGCACTGTTCGCCAAAACCAGCCAACACAGAGACAGCTTCTTTCCCCAAGCAGTCACTCTGTTGAACACTCAGAAATAGCCCCCACCCTTACACTGAACAAAGTCAATCATCACTGTTCTGCTCATCTACCTCATGTCTATTTCAATCCTACATTTACAATATTGTTATTAATATATTACCATTGCACTGATCTGCCTTGCACTGTACTCATATTTAAATCCTAAAATCTCAGTCTATCTCGGTTTTAATTCTTAATATGTTAAGTGTTGTACTTTGAGAGCAAAGATTACCAGAGTCAAATTACTTGTTTGTCTACGCAAACCTGGCCAATAAAGCTGATTCTGATTCTTTCCGATATTGGAAATTAGTCTGCGACAGTGGAATTGCTTTTACAGATATATTACAGACAAAACAAATCAAAATACTTGCACCCAAGGATGCCCATCACCTCAAATCTTTGCGTTCAGCAGTCATGCTCTGAGCTCCTTCACAATTGGACTTTACTTGGTACTTCCCACATCAACGTTTGTCATGAACTAGCTCACATTCACAACAAAAGAAGGGAGACCACACATAGTTAAGGATTAAATTAAAACCAATTTATTCAACCCAAATTGAATATTACTAAAAAATAGGATAAAAACATGTATTTCAGTAGCAGCAGTAGTGAAGTGAGTGAATACATGCGTGAAGGTAAGTGTGTGGAAAACAAAACCCAAAAGACAGCCCCAATCCAAACAAAACCAAACCCTGCCGGCTGTGAGGACCACGAGAACCTGTGACCTGCCACTCCAGCCATCTTAAATAGGAATCAGAGGGCAATCAGGCAGAGTAGATTCAGGTGTGGCAGGAGGATCAGCCACTCGGCCTGTCTCCTAAACACCTGCAGGGAAAGAGCCACTCACAGAGTCGGAGGGGTCATCACGATGTTGAACATTGGGTTTGGATGTATGTGTAGAAGTTGTTGAGGGATTCTTAGTAGTTTACGCTGAAGATGAAGTGTGCCTTGAAGAATTCATAAAAAGCTGCAATGGATGTCTGGGCCTTGCAAGGGATGTCCTTTTGGTCAACAATGATATAGAATCATTGGATGTTGTTCTTCTGTTCAGCAACACAGGAGGATGGGCTGTCCTGGTTCCAAACTCTCAAGGAAGGTTTCACCACTGGCTCCAATCGAAAAAATAAACAGAGAAAAACCATGAGGAACAATTTTAATGGCTGACTACACTGTGTCTTTAGCTGCACACCCTTGTACGTCCCATTGCTGGAATCCTTTCCAGTGAAATACAGCCACACTTTAGACCATTAAGCTGTCAGCATTTTAACTGTGCTTAAGCCAGCTACTAGCTAACGGTAGGCTAAAGTTACCTGCTGTCAAGTGTAATGTTAACTAGCGTCACATGCAGTGATGCTTCTGTTGCCTCTCGTTTCGGAGCACTACAGGGCAGTGCAGGCATTTAAGTGGCACTGAAATGAGGCATAAATGTAAACTCTGGTCTAGTCCAACTCTGCCTAAATCTGCAGGCGTATTTAGATTTTATTACACCTATAGCTTAATTTAGCTGTCCCATGTGCTCCACAGACTAAAGCTTCACACACGCCACTTGAATCAGGTTGTTGGTTTGCCAAGTTGAAGTGACACATGGGCTTAAATTGTATGTAGTGTGTGGATTGTGTGTGTAGATTGTGTTTCATAGACAATCTGGCAACTTTGGTGAAGCCAGACAAACATACAAAACGTATGGATCTGTGGTTGACGATTGTTCATAATAAAGTCTAAACGTGAGGCCGCTCAGAGATGGCCGTGAAATACAGGAGAAACCCAGGAAAAACGGAAGTGTTGGTTATGTATGGTAGGTAGCAGGTGCCAAAAAGTTACTCAAGTCAAACTTTGTCATACAGAATTACAGAATTCACAGGAAAAGGTATGGCAACACATAGATGAAATGTACGTCCTTGATTACAACAATGACTTGAATTCTCTTGGGAGAGGGGACAACAAACATAAAATTTTCTAAGAGCAATTATTGAAGGGGACATAAATAATACTGACAGATTGTTCGTGTAACAGGATATGTGTAGTTGTGGAACTCCAGTTAATAGGCTGGCAAAGCTATTTTATTCATTTTAAACATCGGATGAAGTGATTATTTTTTCTAACATTAACACAGATGATGCTAAACTGAGAACTAAGCCTCCAAACTAGCCAGCGGGGTTTGTTCGGCTCATTTTCTGTAACTAGTGAAAGCATGTTGGGTGGAATTAACAAGCTAGCTAGCTAATTATCTATCCATCAAGCTACCAAACAAGCTAAGTAACTTTATAACTGCTAACATAGCTAGTGGACTCGTGGAAAAATACATAAATGTTTTGTCAAGACTAATTTATTAATGACTCAGTATCATCTGTATCAGAGAAAAGAATAACTTAATCCGATGTTTAACGTGAATAAAACAGCCTTCCAACCTACTTACTGAAGTGAATCAATCTCTCCCACAAGTCCCACCGGACTAAACCTGTTTGAGTCGTTATTCACTCGGATCTTTAACCCAACTCTTTAAATTAACTCACGAGTCGCAAGTCTCTAGTATCATTAACTCGGATCAGTTGAGTCCTACTACAATTCAATCTAAAATGATAACAGCGCCACACACAAACCTCTTGCAACATTAGCTCCTACTAGTCCGAGCCATCTTAGCTGCCAAAAGCTTTAGAACTTACAATTTCGTAGGCAACAACAACTCGACAAGTCAACTCAAGCGACTGAGTGAGCAGAGAGACAGTCTGAGACTCAACTTCCCGACCCGCAGGCTCAGACCCGGGAACATTGCAAGCTCGCAGAGCACTTGAAAACTCACGAGCCCTCGACGACCCGAAAGCTCCCGCGCGAGTCGGTCGCGCTTATCAGCGTTGTCATGAGTGATCATTCTGTAGCAGACGAGCGAGTGAACTTCACTTGAGCTCAGGGTGAAGCAAATCAACATCAAAAGCCATTCTTTCACTTCTGAAATAACATACAATGTTCTGCACGTAGCCTAGCTAGGTTTGGTTTAAAATGTAGTATTTTAAAATGCAAAGGAGGGGGGGACTCAAAATGTTTTTTCTTAAAACGCATATTATATATTGTTTTACTATTTACACAATTATTTGAAGTATATACAATACACAGTGTGGTTTTGATATTTTTAGGGAGGGCGGCAGCCCTCAGGGTGGATCCTCACGACCAACCCCCCCACACCCCCCTTCGTGATTTTCGAGTGTGGTTGTAATAAAGAACCTTTCTTGAACCAAAAACAAAAAGACAAAAGTAATTGTGCAGAACCGTGTGGTGTGTAAAATACTTTTTAATAGCACCACTGGGTCAACATTCATGAGTGTCTCCGTCGGCTGCAGCCAGTGATTTGAACTGACAGCGTCCCAGGCTAAAAACTTGATATGCTAACCTCCAGACTGCAACCACCCAACTTTAATCGTGTTTGTTTGATCTTATAAAAAAAAAAAAAAGACCCAGAAAGGGCAATAAACACTCGGCCAAACAGACAGTTGTTAGAAAGATCAAAAAGTACAACTGGATCTCATTTATTCCTCTTTATTTCCCCACTATGTTATTGAGACTGACAGCAACAGAATCTGAGTGGTTGGGGGAAAATAGGACAAAAATTCAAGCAGGATTTGAACCTCTGCCAGCCAGGGCACATTTGGGCCCAGTGAGTGGTGAGGGAGCTATACATCATAAATTCTATAATCAATTTTAATCTTCCAAAAAGCGGCCAGGAGTTCTGGAACCCGCCTAAAAACAATATTTGCAATAATCCCTGTAGTACACCCATGTGACTTTAACCTCCACTTTTTCTATATTAGATTCCTCTTCAATTTCAAACACTTTGTGTGTGAAGATTGCAAAGTCTCATTGGGGCTTTCTTCTCCCTGTGTATATTGCATTGTCATCCTTTGGGGTACCACAGTGCATTGCACAATTTGACAAATCAAGCAAAAAGCCAGAAGAGAAGTTTCCAGTACAAGAATTTAGACTGCCACTATCTTTGAATCAATGTAATCCAATTAGTTGAATCTGCAGATTGAAAAGAATTTCAAGTATTTGAAGAATTTCCTGGCCTGTCCAAACTGAGATACCGGATCGGATAAGTTAAGCAATGAAAGGTAGTCATATCGTTTAGCCCACTTTGAGAGTTCGTCAAAAGGCACTTATGGCCCTATTGCTCTGGGCCATTTTCTACATCCATTTATTTCCCCAACAGAAATCTCTCCAACAAATGAGCACCAGGTCTCGGAGGACAAGTCCCTGTCCAAGTTTAATATATTACAAAGCTTGGGGGGGAACTACAGATGGGTAATTACAGAGAAAGCCAATCACAGTGCCAGCGGTAAAGCTTCTCTTGTTTCTGTTCTGTGGCGCTTGTTTTTGGTTTTCTTTGACTTCAACGTCAACCCAGTTGACACAATACACTGTCTGGCAGCCATATTGTAGGCTCTCAGTTCTTTGTCGCTAGTGGTTGTAAACAGCTGATTTTTATGTAAGAAGCATTGTTGATTTTATGGTTGACATCATGTTATTTTCCAAAGACGACAAAGTGTTTCACTATATATATTAAACTCTAAATGAGGTGTCCACACAAGGCTGCCCATTCAATTCAATGAAAGATACTCAGTCCAGCACAAATGGCAAAAATGTTTTGCTGATTTCTCCTTTGTGCCAATTTTCCTGCAACATTTTTACATTGCCAAAGTGAAGAGTGATCATGACGGGAGTCAGAGTTCATTCTTGTCATGATGATTTGATTTGTTAACTTTCTGATTTTTTTCTTATGATGCTGTCAATTCTTTTCTGTATTGTTGTTTTGTCTTTTGTAATTTCTCTCGATGTCATCGTAAATGAGGGGCACCCCTCAATGATTTCTGGAGTATAAATAAATGAAGGTTGAATGATGCAACTGATGTTCACAAAACATTTTAAAGCTAAAGGTTGCTACTATCTGGCTGAGTTAGGATAAAGGTGGTGTCAGCTTTTGGTCTAAGAGTAGATCACAAAGCAAGTAAAAACTAAATACCTTTTAGTTTTGGAAATGATGGTTTGTAAAACTCTCCGCTACTCTGACATGAGCTGATTAACTTCTGTCAGTTAGAGTCATCAAACCAGAAATCCAATCTTTTGACCCCTTTAAATCATCCCCAACTGCAATATATAAAGCACGCTACATGGCCATTGCTGTTCTACCTGGAAAGTTGGTGCTAAATGCAGAATAAGCCCATCAAAAAATGTTATTCTTAAATATCATAGTATCAACAAGATGGTGTTTGTTGTCTGCTGCAATATACCTGAAAAGTCAGTATTCTTTCCATCCATCCATCCATGCATTGGTTCATCCATCCGTCCATCCATCCATCCATCCATCCATCCATCTATCCAGGGTGTCCGCGGGGTTTTAAAAAGTATTAAAAGGTAGTAAATCAAATTAGTAAAAATTAAGGCCATTGAAAGGTATTAAAAAGGTATTAATCGTAATGTTAGGAGGCATTCATTTTTTTAATACTGTTTTTGCAAACTATGAGTTGTCCATTTGTTTTATTATGTATAGTTGATCTTGTAAAGTTCGTGTGATATCCTATCCCGCATCTGGTGATAGCCTATTTTAGCCTGACAATCCAGACCCACACCAAGATGTTGGGTCTGGGTTCACACTATTGACAGGGCTCAATCCGAGGGGCGGGATAAACGGTTGTCTTTCAAATTTTCTCTGCACGCTACAACCAAGCAGAGCAACGAAGAAGATAGCGGAGCTAGTTAATAGATTAAACTTTTGCGTATCGGGTCGACAAAACTCCGAACACATCTTCCTTTTTTAAGAATTACTTCAGTGTTGTTCTTTCTTTTCTCAAAGAAAAGATTAACTCCAAATCTTCCAGAGTCGCGGCCAAAGCCGATTCCAAAGACCGCTGTTAGCCAGCAGCAGCTCTGCTTTGTTTAAAAGTTGTTTGTATCCCACAAACATGAACAGATATCCTGAGTGGTGCATCACACAGATGAAGAGTATAGTGCAAACATTCCTCCAGGACAAGCAGATGACAGGTGGCATCTCAGCATTGTAAGAAAATTGATTGTGCCAAAATATGAACAATAACGTCGCTGTCAATGGGCTTATCTGCTAATGTTAGCTACCGACAGTTACCTTAAAATCATCCAGCAAATAGACGGCGCCATTACATGAAACCGGTGATTTAACGTCACCGCTCATTTAACACATGGTTTAACAACAAAACAAAACGCTGAGTGAACATTACTAGCTACGTTTTTCATGTTTGTTTTGAGTGGTATGCACCCATCGTGGGGAAGAAAAAGCAATTCAATTGAAGCACTTACCATGAGATCACAGGTTCACTTAGTTTCAAATGGTTAGAATGGCATCACAAGTTCAAACGGTGAATGCTTGTTTGCTTGTCTGTATGTATTTTGTGTTTTCTTGTATTTCACTTGCAGACTGGTCTCACTGAATTCTGTAAAATGGGCACGGACTGGTAACCGTTCATTCCATGGTGGTGGTACGGAATGTGTGAAAATTCCGTGTGGCCACCACGGAAAACAATGCCAATGTAAAGTCAATGAGAAGATGACATAGCACGGTAGTGAGCAGCATGTAAGGCCGGAGTTCTTCATCAGGAGGTTGGTTGGGGTGGTTGATGGGTAAAACACAGGACTTTCACCCAGGAGACCGGAGTTCGCGTCCCGCGTGTGGCGTTTGTCAGTTGTGTTTTTTTAATTTTTTTTATAAGCATGTCCCGCGTGTGTCACAGAACCGTAAGCCCACCCACGACCTTTTCCTGAACCCAACCAGTCCGTTCTTCTTGCGTGTCACGTAAGCATGTCCGCGTGTGTCACAGAACCGTAAGCCCACCCACGACCTTTTCCTGAACCCAACCGCTCCGTTCTTCTTGCGTGTCAAGTAAGCCCGTGTTTCTTTTCGGCAATCCGTGTTCATTTCACGGAATTATTCCGTGGCAGTTTAACGGATTTTGTTGCAATTGACCTCTCGCCGGCCCCTCCCCCAAAACGGCCATTGTCCAATCACACATCATAGCAACCGTTACTATGTGAGCAGGTCCGACAAACATTGACTCCAAGCAAGATGGTGAAGCGGTGCGCCCACGGCGTTTGTAAATCGGACACTAGATACCCCGATTGTCTGGAGGATTCATTTGCACTAACGTGTGTACTATTTGGCAGCCTGAAAACTGGTATTAAAGGCTGTAGAAAGAATGCAGAATGAAAAGAGATCATGCGGTCAACAGTGTTGCCGTAGTAAATCATCCTTGACACAT